>NC_089174.1:55328071-55508071 GCF_009819655.1 Sylvia atricapilla | reverse complement strand
TCTTATCCTGCCTAACAGCACTCCTGTTCTAGAGGAGGAAGTCTGATCTGTTATATTCTTTCTCCAGGGCAGGAGATAGTCCCCAAAGTTCCTGCAGTACAAATCTATGGGAACACAGGAAAGGCTACAGCTAGGCTCACTTTTCCTGCTCCTTGTTTAGAACTGTTTGTGCAAGAGCTGCTGTACTACATTAACTCAGCAGTCTGCTTGGGTCAGGGTCTGTCACTGTTGGGCAGACTGTGGCCGCAAATGCTGGTGCAATATCCAGCTCACTTTGCTCCTAATCATCTTTTTGCCTCGGTGATATCTTGTGGCTATAACATGTTCATCTTTGAGATTTCAAAATTATTCCAGAACACTTCTGCTTTGAAAGGTTTGTAAGAGAAGGTGAAAAGGAAGATTCTTAGTGAGATGGCGCTATAGACATGTTCCCTGTGTATCAACAAATTGAATTAATGTCTTTAAATAAAAATACTGCCTGGGGTT
This sequence comes from Sylvia atricapilla, assembly GCF_009819655.1. Classification (NCBI taxonomy): domain Eukaryota; kingdom Metazoa; phylum Chordata; class Aves; order Passeriformes; family Sylviidae; genus Sylvia; species Sylvia atricapilla. The sequence continues at coordinate 55,507,585 of NC_089174.1, read as the reverse complement.
TATAATGAATTGTATCCTGCAGTAAAATGGAATAAAATTTCATACACATCGATATTTACATCAATATGCACAAAAAAATTAGTGCAATCTAGGATCCTCACATTTGGGCACAACTTTTTACATTTCAGGTAAGAAGGCATTGATGGCTTTCTTGTCAGGCCTCAGTTACTTTTCCACCAGTAGAACTGAACTTTTCTGACTTCAGGAATGATCATTCAGAAGACTGCAACAGATCTCCAGAAAATATGTATAAATTAGCATTACAAGCCTATTATCCACAGGCTTCAATGACCAGAAGATTAAGCTGTTAACACTGTCATTTTCCTTATTTGTTTTCCATCTGAAACACATTTCTATTATGTTTTACCAGTTGCTGACTTTTCTCTCGCCATTTATGTCAGTGCTGTACAGAAGCTGGTGTAACAGCAGCAACAGTATGTTCAGCTGCTCTGTGGCTGATATTTGCTCACTCTTCCTAATTGGAAGGAACCTGGAAAGAAAAATGCAACCCCAAGGAAATAGTTTTCCTAAAAGTAAAGGAAAGAGAGTTTTTAAATTGTATTTTTCTAAATACTTAACACTTCAATTACTTATTCATGTAACAAAACATAAGATAAATGAGTATAAGTCAGGAGAAGGAGAGGTAGATTTGCTTTGAGGCTAAACTTTCGACCAGATGCCTGGTTCAGAGCTCATTCTTCACAGAATCAGTGACAGGTTGTCCAGTCAAATTATTGACTATGGCATGTTTGGTGCCTTGTACAAAGCACTGAATGACATTAGCTTAGGAGTATTTTTGGTATGGAGAATTAAGTCTATGAAGTGATGCAGAAGATAGGGCTTAGGTTTGGATTTGAACTAAAATAACTGACACTGTACTAAAATTACAGTAGCATTGTGCTTTGGAAAGATAATCAGATGATAGATAATTCACCAGTATACGAACAGCGCTACTTTAACAATTGTATGAACTTTCTTATGGAGTATTTTCTTTATTTAGCAAGCCTCTGAAATTCAAAGGGATTGGATATTTACTTCAAGCATTTTCACTGTGTATTATTATACATGTACCTGTTAGATTGTGAATCATAAAATTCTGTATATCATAAAATCTGTACATCATACTATATATCATATCAGTATATCATGAAAGTCTGAAATTTGCTCTAGATCAAGTCACTCAAAGCTCTATTCAACCTGCCCTTGAACACTTCCAGGGATCCAGTTTCTATAGGCAGCTTATTCCAGGGCCTCGCCCATCCGTACAGGATATTATCTTCCTAATATATAATCTAAACCTACTATTACCACTTGTCCTATCACAACATGCCCCTGTCAAAAGTCCCTCTCCAGACCTCTTGAAGATCTCTTTTTAGGTACAGGAAGGCTGCTATAAGCCTTCTGTGGAGCCTTCTCTTCTCCAGGCTGAACATCCCCATCTCTTTCAGCCTGTCTTCACAGCAGGGGTGCTCCAGCCCCCTGATCATCTTTGTCGCTCCCCTGGACTCACTTTGGCAGGTCCATACCCTTCCTGCACTGGGGGCCCTAGAGCTGGATGCAGTTCTCTTTAATAAACTCTAAAAGCTGTATTGCTAAAACACTATGACAAAATGTAGAAATTGCCATTATTTGTTTGGGAATAAATACCAGACCTCGGGAAAGAGTTTTTCAGGTATGCTTTAAGTACCTAAATGTAAAACAAACAAACAAACAAACAATCAAACAAAAAACAACCAAAAAACCCCACAAAAAACCACAAACAAACAAACACACAAAAAACACCAGCCTTGGTTCTGTGAGAGCATGACATTTTAATGATTTTAATGCTGGGGAAAAATCCCCAAAATGTGCAAAAAAATACTTCAGCCATGTCAGAAAGTGCCACTCTACTGCAACTGAAAATGGCTTGTGGGACTGGAATGCACAACTGCCTAACAGCTCCTGTATGAACAAAGTATTGCCCCTCCATCTTTCAGTAGAGGATAAATACACTCTGCTAAAACACTGAGGTCTGCATCACAAATGGTGATGCAGAAGGTGGATATAGGTGAGCAAGAAGGTGAATCTCTGCTCCTGCTGATCCTTATAGTGCATATGCAAATGCTGGCGGCTGTGTTCTATTCCCATCCTTTTTTCTCCATAATTTCTTGAAGACACTTGTAGAAGTAGAAGGAGGTGACAGAGTTTCACTACCACCTGGCTCTTCCTCCAGCACTTGAGAGGTGACTAAGGATGACAGATTCAGTAGAGAGATTTCTAAGCTATAGATGAGGTGTTAAGGGAATCATAAATAATTTCTGCATCAGTGCTTCTCTTTCACAATTTACGTCTCTTCATATTTTGACTGTCTGCTGTGTAACAGTAGATGCTAAGTTCTTTGGGATGGTCTTTAAACACACTATGACAATTTCAAGAACTTCTTATTGTGATTAATCCTAAATCTTGTATAGCTAGTTAAGCCTCACCCAGAAAGCCTCACCCATCAGAGTTTATATGTGTTATTATACTTTGGAATGTTAAGTGTTTTAGATGCAGTCTCTGCTGGGACCTCTTATATAAGGAACAGGTTTTCTTCTATGAAACAAGCAAGTATGCAAAACACACCTCCCCCTCCCCCCCAAAAAATTCTGAAATTGCATTGTATTGCTTAAGTTTTTAACAGTTTGTGATACACTTTTTATAAAAAGAAAAGTAAAAAATAATGCTGTCACTTACTGAGTTTTGAACAAACCAAAATCAAAGGATTAAGAGTTTTGAGCACTTTTACACTTCATACAATTAGTTTCAGTGTGGCTTTTCTATCTCTGAACTGCTTCCCATAAACTTCGAATGCAGAAAGACAAACCCATTGATATGTTTCTACTACTGCACAGAATATAATGTTTTTTTCTACAAGGTAGTTTTAATGTTTAAATATGCATATTTGTTTTTCTTCTTTTTCTTTTTCTTTTTTCCCATGCTGATTCTTGGGATTTTTGCAACTTTTTTATTTTACTAATTCAGTATATTTTATTGCTCTGAAATGCATTTTGCACACCTTGAAACATCACTTTCTGAAGGTGTTTCTGGCTCAATGTCTTGAAAGACAGATCACAATTAGATGTAGTGCAGCAGGAGTTAAAGGGTGGTTGCCTGCTCAGGTGCCAACAGGTGAAATCTGATTGATACATATACAATAGCCAATAAAATGTTTTGTTGGTTTGAGGAAATGAAAAGTGGCAAAGGAGAGGGGAGGGAAAGCGAGCACAGGCATGAGATAGTACTTTTTCAGCTTGCTTCACTGTTCTAGTCATTGATAGCAAAATATGTTTCTAAAGACTGAAATCCCTTCAGTTTCACTGTTGGAGATGGAACACATTAAAACCACATGTTCTACAGAAAATTATTAAATTTCAAAAATGAGAATTTTTTGCCCACTAACAAATTTAATTTTTCAGACATTGCTGTTTTCTGCATAAACTGCTTCTTCTACTGGTTATTATTTATTTAACTCTAAAGGTTGAAATCAAGGTCATGCCAGATATTATTTGTAAAAAAATCATGTTTGCTACTTATTATTAATGTTGATAGTATGTGGTTAAAAATGAAGAAGAAAAGGAATCTGAAGATACTCATATGATGCACTTCACCTACTCTGTATCTATACTAAATTTGTCTTTGGAATAAAATAAAACACAAAAATTAAAATAAACAAGCTGAAAATCATTGTATCATTTGCAAGCAGAAGAGGATAAGAAAGGGAAACTTTAACTCACCTTTTCTATATTCCTTGAAAAAGCTTTGAGCCCTTCACTGCCTACAATGAGCAGCAGCTGATGTACAAGAAGGAAGAGCTGACCAACCCTTTGAGACATCTAAGGCTCCCGCATTCATAATCCCTCAACCATCTAAGCAGGATCAAATTATCACAACTTTCTACATTTGAGAAAAGACTTTGTAGTTACAACACAAGCTGCTCCTCACTGATTCGAGCTCTAGTTATGAAAGCACTAGGTGAGAACTGAATATCTAAATGGAAATGTCATCCCCTTTGTAGTTTCTGAGCTGATGCAAAACCTGAAGCCTTGGAACTAATTTTGTAGAGTACTGAGAACAATGGCACATCACTATTGTTGAGGTGAATTTTGGCCAAACGTGTAATTCTGAGAACAATGGAGGAAGATGCCTAAAGCCCAAAGAGTTAAATTTAACATCAACTTACCACATGTTACGCCTGCTGAGAGACTCTACCCCAATTTAGAGCTGCAAGTCTGTGTTTAAAAATGCATTACCATTTCATCAGGAAATAACCCATTTATATAGAAAAGAGAAAGAGAAAAAGAACAATCCTACCTTGTAGGTAATACTAAGGCAATGTTGCTGGGAAGAAAAAGCTAGATTTTTCTCAGGGTGTTGCCTGCCTGCATTCTAAACATGGAGAAAAACATATTCTTGCCAAACATGTTATTTTCTGGTTAATGCTGAAAGTGTCTTCAAAGTGGTTAAACCATTTGTTTTGTTTAACTGAACAACGAGTCATTCTCTCCCTACTCATGAAGTCTTGATATATTTTTATTTCTTAAAAGATCTTACATTTTCCTAAGTCTTCTCAGAGCCCTGAGCTGATGATAGAGTGGACTTGCTATATTGTGCCTAACAATATTGTTGTGGGTCTCACAAAAGAGAAAGAAGCATACTTCTGTAAGTACTGTAATTTTTCTATGTTGAAATACAGATTGCTTAAATATCTTCAAGTCCGTTTAAGCAGGAAGACACTTTCAGAAACATATCTCCCTTCCCTCACTACTTATTAATTCATGACTCTGCTGTTGTAGATGCAACTGTTACAGAGCAATTAGACAACAATGGTACAGCTCCAACATTGCCTGTGGCTATAAATTTGGTGTGAGAATAGAGAAATCTTACCTTTTGTATGCAAATGACACACAATTCATAATGTAAGTAGTAATGATTGTCAGTAAATATTTCTTGACAATTAACATACAGCTTGGTTTCACCTTGAACTGTCAGGCCCTTCAGACTGTTGTAAATGCCAGGAAACGTCCTTCTTATTTCTTAAAAGATAAGCATAATTTGCAACATGAAACTTGGAAACATCTCATTCCTGATAAATTAATGACAAATTTTGTTCATGAAAAAAAATGAACAAAATAATAAAGAAAATCATGTTTTGTTCAGCCAAATTTTGTTTCTTGGATCATATGACATTTATGACTTATTTTAGCTCACACTATATGTACAGGATCATTAACGTCTATAACTGCATGCTGCTAAAACAAATAAATATTGTTTTTGCACAATATTTATGTCTTTTACTAACCCTATGTCTGTAAAAAGAAAACCAAAATACTAGAAGTTCATCTGTTGTGCATATTCATAGAGAATTCCTGGTGTACTTGAACAACCAAGTGCTTTTCAATTTAAGCGACTATGCTTCATGTAGCTGTATTTGAAAGAGCATTTCTAAAATCTTAACCATTGTTTGTTGTATAATTAACAGATTTTAAAGAATTATCAAATGAAAGAGGTTATAAATCTCAGTGTGAAAGAGCTGTTATGATTTCCCATGAAGATTTGAGCCACAAACCGACCATGCCTTCTCTGCACAGGGCAAAGACTTTGTTCAACAATGTCTGACATGACACATAAAGGATGGAAAGAAATGTGGCAGTTTTTAGTCCTTGTACACGCTGCTTCATCAACATAGTTTTATTTAGGATTCCCATATGATTTATTTGGCTCATCAGTGAGGTGCACATTTTCCAGGGATAATCCAAGTATGTAAACACATGTGCCCAGAATGCTGTGGGACCTTTCAAATAGGCCCATGGTGGGAACTTTAGGGACATGCATAATAACAATACATTTTCAAGTGGTTTTGCAAGAGACTTATAGGAGCTGCCACAAGTGGCCTTTCACAAGCAACCAACACAATTTTAGCCAAATTCTTGTTTGATTGTCACAGCTTGCATTTTGACTGTTATGTTAGCAGATTATGGAGTTGCAGGTACTAGCCAAAAAATGTATAAGTGAAGGCTTGAAGGTAACTGAGAGAGCTAGCTGTATGAAGGGGCTTTGCTCTCCTGACTAAGCACCTGCAGCCTTTACCTCCAGACAGATGTGGGTAGCAAGAGTCACGCCACTGCAGCATTTCACCTTAGTATCCTTGAAATTCTCTTTGCCTTAGTAGGCAAGAACGTCAAAGAAACCATAACAGTACACCACGGCAGGTGGGGGCCCGTCCCTGGATCTGCACACGCTGCACCTGCATGACTGGCTATGCCTGCCTGCCTTGTGCGTGTCACAGCGTCCCACCCTTGCCAGTACGGCCTGCTCCTGCTTTAACCCTCCAAGTCTGCATGGTTAAAGCAGGAGCAGGGTATATTCAACCATACCCGCTTGCATACGCCATCCCTTGTTTGCGTCCCCGTGCCTGCTCCTGTGCCCCAGCCCCATCTGCCTCAGCCCGGAACGCGCATCCCGGCTTGCACGCTCTCTGCCTGTCTGCGTGCCCCATTCCTGCCCACACGCCCATCCACTCCCAAACATCGAACCCTCGCCCTTTCTCTCTGTTCCCCGTAGCTGCCCACGCCTCCTGCCATTGCCCGTGAGCTCCGTCCTCTCCTGAGAACCCCGTCCCCAAGGCCTCCCATCGCAACCCGAGTTCCCGCGCTCACCGTCCACCCCTCTGTCCACCCCTGCCCGCTCCGTCCTAGCCCCGGGGGACCCTCGGGAGCGGACCGTCGTGGGCGGCTCCCCGCCTCCCTCCCCGCCGCCCGGCAGCGGGGGGCCGCGCCCCCGCGCACCTCCCTGCCCTGCGGGGCCCGGAGGCGCCGCGCACCCGCGCCGCTCGCAGAGGCGCGCAGGGGCGGCCCGAGGCAGGCGGAGCGGCGGTCCCGCTGCACCACGGCGGAGCGCCGCGGGAGCAGGATGACCGCGGGGCAGCGCCGAGGCACTGCCGCCTCCCCGCTCGCCCTCGCCCTGGGGCTCCTCGCCTTCGCACAGGTAAGGGGGCCCGCGGGTCGCTCACCCGCCTCTCCGGGGCGCGGTTCCCTCGCTCCGTTGGGGCGGCGAGAGGTCCGCACCTGCGGCTGCCGCGGTCGGCTCCTCCTCGGCCGGCAGGTAGCTGCCGCGGCTGCCCGCAGCCCCTGCCCGCAGGACTGGTGGCCGAGGGGCTCTGCCGGCTGCTGGGTTTGCCGAGCGCACGTCTCCGTGAGCCTGGCTGGTCTCACCAGCTCCCCGAAGGGAGAACAGAAGGCTCGTTACTATCAAAGTCCCGATGTTGCTGAGTTTTTCCCAGTGTCGGGCATGAGGTTCTCAGCCTGCTTCATTGAGGAGAAATACTCTCCAAGATGCAGAGAAACTTAGAGAGCCCCGGCCTGCGTTTCTCACACGGGTGTTTCTTTCTGAAAGTCGAGACCTGAGCCGGGGCTGTGTCAGTGCTTTTGTCTTGCGTGTAATTTACATCCTCTAAAGTGCGCTACAGGTAGTTATTCATCAGGTTGCCATTGCCCAGCTTTTTATTTCAGACTCCAGCTAAATAAAATAATGATAATAATGATAGTAATGATAATAATGATAATAATAATACTACTAATAATACTACAAACTCATTTAGGATGCACCAATTACCACTCTGGAGGCAATGTATGAACTTTCAGCTTTGTTTGTGCCTTAAAGAAGGTGTAAACATGGCTCTCTTAAACTGTTCCCATTTGATTTTCTTCTTAAATTTCAAAGATGAATTTTAAATAAATAATAACATATTTCAATAACAATGATACTTTTGTATTTAGGGCAATATCTTAAATCTCTCAAGAAAACAACAAGCAATATCTTAATTGAAAAAAAAAAAAAAAGTACAGGGTCATTTTAAATAAACTTAGAAAACACATTCTCTGTGTGTGGATTTTGAGTCTCCTTCCATGCTCCTGAAATGTGTTTTCTCCTCTCTTGAACTTCTGCAATAACTGTACATCCACGGGCAAGTTAGCCTAATCATCTAAGTAAAGTTTCTAGTTTTGACAGAGAAACTTTGGTGTTGGATTGGTTTGCTTTCTGTTACTGCACCACTTCAGATTCCATGCAAGGATTCTACTCAAAAGCACAGTGGAATGCCACTAGGGATGAAGCATGATGCCAACCTGCACCTGAAGGCATGTGGCAAGGACTGGATCAAGACTATGTCGCTGGAAAAGTTGTTGAAAAAGGTTGCAAGTTTGCTTTTGGTAGCACCGCTATCCTCAGGATGCCCAGACTGGTCCATAGAGACCAGTCTCTAATGACATCTGCTGTCTGTTCTGATATAGGCCACTAGAATTGTAATAGCCATAATCCTGCAATGGAAACTTCATCTGCCACTTCTTTTAATCCTGCCACCGATTCTGTTCCCAGGACTGAGATTGAGTTGATCTCCCCTGGCACTCTGCTCTATCCCTGTTTATCCTGGCCCTGTGCACCTGCTTTCTCTCTTTCTTGCAAGCAGTTCTGCTTTGTGAGGAACTAAAATATCTCCTTATTTCTTTTTATATGCAAATACAGACTATTCAGGCTTACATTTGAAAATTGCAGAGTGAAAGATGCGATGCAATGGCTTGGGAGCTGAAACAGGCAGTTTAGTTTCCCCTGGCTTTTATGTTGGATACTTAGTTACAAAAATTTCATTTTACACTTACTGAGATAGTGTTACTCTTGAAATAGCATTTTGGCACTGCCTCCTGCCTCTAGTCTCAAATTTACACACACACAGTGTGAATAAAGTCAGTTGTCCTCATGGACAGCATTTCCTAGGGCCAAAAACATAATTAGCTTGAGAAACCTCCTGTTGCTTTTCTTGCATCTGTAATGCAAGGTAGTAGAATAAGCAGGGATTAAAGTTATGCTCCACTGAGAGCCACAGGTTATATGCCTGTATGCTGGTATTACAAAGAAGAGATATATATGTGTGTGTGTAAACAAACTGCAATTCTGTAATGCCTCATTTATTAACTTAAAATTTAGATTAAATTAATATGAAAATGTATTCTAAGTATATAAGAAAATCTATACTAAGTATGACTATCTATTTAGGGTTTGGATGTTATTTCTATACCATTCTATATAAAATGGTTTGTATTGCAAGGTACCTTAAATATAATCTGCTTCCAAATTCCCTGACTTGGGCAGGGACACCTTCCATCAGGCTAGGTTCCTCAAAGCCCCATCCAGTCTGACTCTGGTCAGGTATGGCACAAAAGAGCATGCTAAATCCTTTTAATCTCTCTACTCTCTCTCTACCCTCTCTCAACCCTTCCTCACCTTCTCTCACCCTTCCTTTCCACTTCCACTTATTCCACTGGATAAGTTTGGCAGAGACCTCTAGACATCATCCTGTCCAATCCCCCAGTCAAACAGGGTTCCATGGAACCAACTGCCCAGGATCATGTCCAGGCAGCTGAGAAGGAGACTCCACCACCTGCCTGGGAAACTTGTTCCAGGGCTCACCCTCAGAGTGTCCTAATGTCCAGCGGGAACCACCTGTTTTGCAGTGTGCAAACATTGCCTCATATTCTGTTGCTGGGCACCACTGAAAAGAGCTTGACTGTACCTTCTTTGCATCCTCCCTTCAGGTATTTATATACATTATTAAGATCTCCCCATACCTTTCTCCAGGCTGCACAGCTCCTCTCAGACTCTCAGTCCATTCCCCTCATCATCGTTGTGGCCATTTGTTGGACTCCTCTTGTGTGTCTTTCTCTCTCATGTGCTGGAGAGCCTAGAACTGGACACAAGCCTCCAGGCATGGCCTCCACCAGTGCTAAGTTGAAGGGAAGGATCACCTGCCTCAGACTACCAGCAGTCGTTTGATTAATGCAGACCTGGATAACTTTTGCCTTCTGCAGTGCAAGGGAAACATTGTTGGTTAACGGTCAATTTTTTGTCTGCCAGCTGACTGTGCCCTATCTTTTTCTGCAGAGCTGCTCTTAACTTTAAGAAAACACTTCGGGCTAGTGTTTTACCATGGTGGGCTAACTTCGACCTGTAGTACACCTGGCTTCAACAGTTTTTAGGAAAGCTTAATGAAAAACTGTATTGTTATTTCTGAGAATTCAGGTGTATGGGACAAAATTTATTTTAAAGTCATTTTTATGACCTCTCTTTCACAAAAACCTGAAGTCTCCTAGGTTTCTTTGTGAAGAAGGGTTCAATATTTAGCAAAAGAAAGGACTTGCACTGGTGATGTCGATTGCTAAAATTATGAAAGTGAGAATAACTTAATTGCTTAAGTTACAGATCTCTGAGCATTCATAGCCTGAAGCTCACTAGAGATCTAAGCCATCAGCATTTTCACACATTTTCACAGGCCATATGTGAATATGTGCATATGTCAGGGAAAGAAGCAATACTTCCTCTTCTGTTGCACCAAAGCCAGGTTATTCACAAAATGCTATTGCATGTGGATCCTACAGCAGTTATATTTTTCAGGGTAATGGGCATGTAGAAAGGTAGAGTTTATGAATTACTGCAGATTAAAAAAGAGCTACAACAGGTTCGGAGATAAACAGAGGGGATGGGAATATTTTAGCACTAGTCTGATAGTACAGTTTTGACAAGATCTCAAAAAATATTATTAGTTCCTCTTGTGTATGACTCTAATAAACCCCCCTTTTATAATAGCTTTTGCCTCCTGAATATGAAGGGAAAAGAGGAAATCAAACTATATTTCTGTGGCATCTATCCAATTTGAAATTTCATACCCTTGTAAATTCCTTCTCTTAGAATAGAAACACAACCTATGCATTAAAATGCACCTCTGTTCTTGGTGTAGAAATTCACATTGCGTGCAAGAAGCGAACACTACTAGAGCTTTACGGGAACCTCAGAGGATGTAAATTGTTGCTGCTAATTTTTTCTAAGGATTAAGGAATTCTGTGTGGCTATCAGATAGGCCTGTGTTTTTTTCAGGATTTTTGAATGTCTTGGTTATAAATTGAACATATTCCTTAGATTTTCTTGGACTTTCACTTAACATGAAAAAGAAAAAAAAATCATTTTTTACTGTACTCCAGACTTCAATAATTTTACTCTTCAGTGTCCTTTCTTTTATTTGTTAGCTTGCTTGAGAGTTTTTGTTTGTTTGTTTGTTTTTGTTTGTTTGTTTTTTCTTCCCATTTAAAACACAATAAAATATGCCTTTCCTGTGATCTAGAATATAATGAAATATGATGATGTTTTCTATTGGGATAATGTATAGTGAATACACTAGCTGGTCATTAGCTGGATTTTGCACCCCAGTATTCCCTTTATGCTTCTGGTCCTGTATGTAAATCTTCCTATAACAGCTCCTGTACAACATGAGTGCATGTTGCTATTGTGCACCTTTAGGCACTTTGCATTCTGAATTTGCAGTTCTGTCCCAGCTGCAAGCAAGATGTTTCTGTTACAGTAAGCAATGTAATGGCAATGTAACATGTCATTTACAAGACTTGGTGAATAATGCCATGTGCATCTGAGTCATTCCCCTATTAAATTTAATTAAACTCTTTACACCCTTTTCAGTCTTAAGGGTATATTTTTTATGCTTTTTCAGAGAAATGTGCAGTCAGCATAATTGTCGAACATGTACGTGCAAGGAAAACTACCAAGAGGGGGAGAAGTGAAAAGCAAATAGGCAATTCAAGGCCTTCTGAAAATGTATCTACTGAAGCTGCAGAAGTTTTCTTAGAATATGTTCTGAGATGACTAGGTCACTGTTCTTGTTGGACACAGTTATGTTTCTTCAAGTGTAAGGAGAAAAGAAAGGAGAGAAAAATAGATGCAGCATCACTTGGACTGAATATACAGGTGAAATCATATTACAACAATGAGTTCTGCTGAACTACAGAACTGCTGTTTTTTTCAGCATGTTCTATTGAGTGGACAAAAGCAGTATTGTATGTGCTGCTTACACACCAGTTCAAGAGTGGTGTGGGAACAGAGAGAGTGATCCAGCAGGGCTGTCTGATCTTGGCCATTAACATCCATCAGAGGAATTAAACAAAGTTTATACTTGCATCCATGCTTCAGATTTTTCATAGTAATATATGGCTAGATGTCATGAATAATGGCTACATTACATCAGTCCCAGATATGGCTTGTGGAGTGTTTCCTGATATTGCTGCTTTCAACTAAACCAAGTTTTTTCAGAATTTTCATCTATACATACATATTATTTTTAAACTGAAACACTTTTTTTTTCAAACAGACCAGATTTATGTATTCTTTAAACAAGGCATTTAAAAATGGGTGAGTGGGTTTGTACAAAACTGCCCAATTGTTTCATTTTGTTTTGTTTTGACCTGCAGATTAAATGGACGGACATATGTATTGCAATAAATAGAAAGACCTGTTTCTGGATTTTGACAGCTTTGTAATACTAATGCCATTCTCTATGTAAGTCAGGTGGCTGCAGAAACCAGTTTTTCCTTGCATGGAATTTTTTTTGGATTCTATGAGGAGTTGACATGAAGGAAAGACTTTATTTATGAGAATGACACTGCTATGTAATATAATAGCCAAATGCTTCTGCTGTGTGGCTACATCTTTGATTTTATTCTTATTTTATTTCTCTCCATTGATTTTTTTTTTTTTTTTTTTTGAGAAAATAGAGGGTAGCCACAGTCATCCTGATGTACACTAACTCCCAAAGAAATGACTGAGCTGAGATGATGATTGCTTTCTTATTTCTATGGTCTTGGCTACACTACGTTTGGGTAGGAGAGTGGAAATGAAGAAGGAAAGATTTTTACTTTTTTAGCAGGTGATTTACATTTTAAGAGTAAATGAACATAGTGAAACAAGAACTGTGTATTTAGGTTTTTGAGTCAAAGACCAGGAAATGTCCTTATCTTTGCATTATTTTATTTATTCAATTTTCCTGATGTACATCTGTTGGAAACAGCGTAGAATATACACACCTTCAATGACAAATTTTAAACATACCTGCCCTGGGCAAATAATAGTGAGTTTGTGGTGTAGAAAGGATTTATTATTTGATGAATGGCTTGTTCAAGGAAGCTGGGCCCAGGGGTTACCCAAGTGCCATTAATTTCTAATACAATTTGGAAAGCTAACTTAATTTCTTACTGCAGTAACAGAGGAATGCACTAGATGCTAAACAGCCATGCAGTAAAGAATGTTTTTATCTTCTAGAAAATAAACAAGGGGGAAAAAAACGAGGCAAACTTGATGTTTGGTTGCTGTTCAGAGGACGAAATACAGCAGAATTCATCAGACAGGAGGAAGTTTCTGCACTTCCCCTGACTGATTGATCTGTGTCATTTTCCTCTTGAAAAGAGATGTGCTTAATGTTTCAGATAGATAATATAAAATGAATACACAGTTGATAGTGGAAAAAATTACTGCAATAACTGCATATGTGAATATGAAATCCAGAAAATTATTAAACCTGGTGCTAAAAGACAGTGCTGGGATTTTTTTTAAAAAAATGTTTACTTAACAGAAGAAAATTGTCCCTAGGAAAGCCTTACTCTTTAGAGATTTTAGGAATATTAGAAACTATATTTATTCTTTTCAAAGCCTGTATTTTCATTATGTTTAAAGTAAAAAAAACCACCAACCAATCAAAAAAAATCCGAAAAGCAAACCAACCAAAAAAAAATCAAACAAAACAACAACAAACAAAAAAACCCCCAAACAAACAAACAAAAAAGCCTCACAAAAAACCTCACCCACAAAGCCAAAACACCACCAAACCCAAAAACCTCCCAGACCAAAAACCCCAACTTAATCATACTCAAAATATATTTTTTCTTCTGTAATTCTACTTGGTATTGGGTCAAAGTGGGCTATCCTCAAATTAATTTAGCTAGTGAAACCTGCAAGATGTTCATAAGGTTTTGGGGGAGGGTAAGTGATGTTTGGATTTTCATCTATTCCCCAGATTTATAAGATTTCTTGAGGGGTATGAGTTTGGAAGCTTTTATTTTACTTTTCTTCTTATCTCTTTTCTTTTTAAACTGTAGAAACAACATATCTGATCAAATTTCTGCAACAAAGGAGCATGTCTACCTGATCAGTCTTAACATGTTAAAATTGGCATTTTCAATGTCCTTTTTTCTCTCTCTCCAGAAATTAATGGAACTGTCCCCAAAAATGTTGATATAAATTAAATTTTTGCATTGAATCTGAAATATTTTTTCAGGTAATTGTAACAGGACCCCTTTCCCCAGTCCACATTCCCATTCCCCGTTCCTGTTCCCTTTCCCTTCTCCCTTCCCCTTCATCTTCCTCTTCAAAACCTTATAGCTCTTGGCTTTTCTTTCTGTTCCCATATAACCTACTCACAGAAGGGGATATTTTGTTGATAAACCCTTCCTGCCACTGCATCAAGCTGAGGTCTTGAATTTCTACTGTACACTGTATTTCACATTCTTTATATGGCTTTTCTAGTTGTAAAACAGAGATGAGACTTTACTTTTTTTTTTTTTTTTTTTTTTTTTTTTTTTTTTTTTTTTTATGGCTTAGAAGCAGGAACTTGTATGTTCTTTAGGAAGTACACAACACAACCTAGTTCTTGACAGTTATTCAGAAGAAATTGCAATTTAAATAACTACCGTGAAAACCACAGGTTTTAATCTCTGCTAGCTGTTCTTTTGCTTGCTGAATGCTTTCAGATTACAGGATTAACACCTGAAAATTATGTTTTAAATAGTTGAAGTTAGATTTTTTTCCACATGTCAGCTCTGAAATTCAACTCGGCATCTGATGGGAGCATTTTTTCTTACTTGTAATAACAAGATTATATGTCTCCTCTCCAAAGTGTGCATTGTGTAAATACATGAGCACATATCCTTCAAAATCTTTCTCAGTGCTCTTGCCATCATTTTCCCTGCTTTAGTAATGATATTTCAGCTTTTGTAAAGTTTGCAGCTACTGATAAATTTGTCTGTAATGCTGGGTAAAATCATGGTCTGGAAAGCAGTTATAATGCATTATGATACTTTTATATACTGCATTATAATGCTTTTTTCAAGCCTTTGTAGCATAGCTAAAATACAAGAGATGGAAATCAAAGGACTGACAGTGCATCTTTTCATCTGGAGACACCAGTTTAATTCAAAAGTTAATCTACTATTCTTCATATTTGTGTACGTGTTTAGCTGGTTGTCTGTATAATACAGAAACCTTATTGTGACCAAGATTGGAAGTGAGAATATTGAACTTGATAACTGTATTTCATTTTTCAAACTAAGTTTTTGGCACATTTGCAATACTTACAGTAGGAAGTGTTTGTCTGTTATGAACTTGGAATGGACAACAGATTATTGATTGCATCAAAAGCACAGAATGTCAAGAATCTTAAGGCCAAAATAATGTTTACAACCAATATTTTTGTCTTCTACATCCTATTTTAGCAAAGCAGGAGGATTTTTGTTTGTTTTTAAACTTCCCAGAAGTACATGGGAAACACTTCATGCTGTTTATATTTTTGTTTTTTATAGTGGTTTTGCTTCTGTTTGCATTTCATAAATATTCCAAAATATCTCGATCAATGATTGTATATGTAAACTGCTCTGGCTACAAAAATTCAGATGGTCCTATGAGATGAAGATAGCATGGAATTTAATTCAACCTGATAGAAGTTTTCCCACTTGTTCTGAAATGTAAAGCCTAGGGATTCAAAGAATCTTAGTTCCTTAAAAACTCTAGGATGCATACTTGTACCTCTTAGAAGGATAAAAAACTTAGACTGAATTGTAAAATTTAAGACAGTTCAAGTCATGTTCAGTGTGTGATAAAATGACTAAAAGAACTATATGGTCACATGGCAGGTCTGGATATACTTCCCATGTTATTGGTAAGGCCTGGTTGTATGTAGTTAGTCTAAATATGTGGATTGTGAAATTGTGGAATTTTTAATTTGGTGGTTGTTGTTCATGTTTAACAGCATCTTCTTCACTTGATGCTGAATTCAAAGTTGTGAAAGAGTAAGCAAGAGAGGTTTGAAGAACTCTGTTTAAGAGGCAAGCCTTTCCCTCCTTTCAGTGTGACTTGTTTCTTAGAAATCACATATCATTATGTTGAGAAATCTAAGGATTCTCCCATACAGCAATGGTGAGAGAACGAAATTACTGGGGTTAGGTTACAGCTTCAAATAATTTCAGCTTGTTTCATGTCTCTGAGCAGTGTAGCAAGAGATGTGTTCATGACAGAGTCTTTTGGGTTTGGTTTCTTTATTTTTAATTTTTTTTTTTTTTTTAAATAAAGGAAACAAAACTTCTATGCAGCCTCAAACAGTGAATGTTTGGAACTGCTCCTTTCCAGTCAGCAACAGGTAGAAAGTCTCCTTTAACATTCTCATAGCTGAGCAGAGGAAACATGTATTTCATTTTTAAACACAATCTGGAAAATAGAAATCATTACAGGATATTGAAAGCTGATAGTTACAGGATGCAAAAAAAAAAAAAAAAAAAAAAAAAAAAAAGTCGTTCAGTCACAAAAGAATGAAATATTAATTTTTAAAGTCAGAATAAGGCAGAAATAATCTGAAAGTATTTTCAAATAATTAAGTACAAAGCTAAAGTATGAAATTTGAAATTGTGTTTGTCTTCAGTGGCATGAAGTAGTTTGACTTCTTGGGTTATAAAAATTAAATATATGAGTATTATTTTTAATTCTTTTGGCAAAGTAGATAGATCTGCCTTTAGAAAGCTTGTTTACATAAATTACAATATTAAATGAACATAGATGACCTGATGTTTATTATTTGTAACTCCAGTGCTAATCTACTTAAGGAAACTGAAGCAGCATTATTCTTTTGTGTTTAAGCAGAACAAAGAAAGCAAACAAAAAGTCATTCTGCGTCATTTCCTGAACAGACTGTGTAGGTGATGCTTTGAAACAGTCTCCTTAAAAAAGGTATCTATGCCATACATCTTGCCATACCAATTCTACTCATTAAAAATGCTTGCAAAAACAGGGTTTTAGCAAGGTTATCTTCAGATCAGAGTACTTTGAAAAAGATACTTTCATTTCCAAGAAAGAAAAAATTGAAAAAAAATCCATAAAGTGATGGCTTGGAGGAAGTTATGAAAACAAAATAGAGGATAACCCTGGAATTCCTCTAGCTACATTCAAGAGCAGGCATAGGAATCTCATGTTTTTGAATAGTTACATGCAATAATATAGCTATATGCAATAATATATTGCCCATTGGAAGAGTTTCAAAGGACCTATGGACAGAAACAATTAGCCGAGAAGGCAACCAGATCTTTAAAATGATAAAGAAAAAACATCTTATGATGTTCCTTAATCTTTTGAGGTAGGTATTTGCTTTTTCTATTTTTTTTTCCCAAGCCTTTAACTAAACATGTATTTATTCTGATGAAGCTTTTAGACGTGGACTTCTCTTGGCAACCAATTCACACATTAGATCAATGAAGAAAGGAAGAAAGAAATAAAGTGATTAGTTTAATGTTGGCATTAAACTAATATCTTACTTTCACAGAATTGCTATAACCATTGCACTCTGTTTTCTTATGCTTCTAACTCTTTTTCAACTCCTACCTCTTCAAGACTGTCGGCAAAAATAATCAATTTTTCCTATAGTAACAGAGTATGTCTTGCTGAAAGCAAAGCTTAATATAAAGATTTAATTATATTAATTATACAAAAACAGTGAGGAATTTGTTCCTTTTTAACCTGGAATAACAGGATGACAGGCTACTTATCTGTAGAATCTTGGAAGAATTATTCACATCCTCTCCTTATTTACTTCTCCCTCCCCTTGTTCCCACATTTTTCTGCAGTTCTGGATGTTTGCCATGGCTTGAAGGATGTTGAGCTACATGTACAAGTGTTACTTTTTATTTGAATAATTTTCCTTATTCTTGTGTGTGTCGTTTTCCTCATTCAGAAGCCACTTGCCAGATATTTAGGTCATCATCCTCATCCTTTTCTCAAGATCATCTGGCAAGCTCCACTAAACAAATTCTTTGTTGTAGGGATGCCAATGATGTGTTCAGTTTTTCCTCATGGAGTGCACCAATTTCTGCCCTTAGATACTTTGTAAATTATAAATGTCTGTCATTTCCAGGGGTGTTTGGCTGTGTGTGTGGGTGGTAAGCATATTATGAAACTGGTCTCTTACCTGAAATTAGCTACTCGTGTGATTTTATCCACCCCTTTTCTCATAGTCCTACCAAGCAAAAGTATCTCTAAGTGGATCTCTTTTCTATGTCAGGTAATTGCTTTTGGTAAATTACCTGTTTTCAGCTTTTGTATTATCTATTGTCATATGCTCGTGAAACTGGCTTGATTAGAGTGATCATAAATTTTCATACCATAATTAAATTTGTTAGTCTTTTGTAGCTTCTTTAGAGTGGTTTGAATAATCATATCTGTGTTCTCTATAACTTTATTTTGTTCAATAAAGAGGAGCATGACAGATAATGTACTAACAGCAAATTAACCCTTTTGGAATCTTCCATTAGTCTTTCATTTTCTAATCAAAGCAAGTTACTAGTGAATACATTTATAATTGAAGAAATATTTTTGGTGTCTTCATCAGGAACTGTCATAGTCCTGAAGGACTGTTCAATGTTTTCTTATTATCTACTTCTAGTTAGAATCTAGAACACAAAAATACCTAAAGACATCTGGATTAATAATCATAACCTGAAATAAATTAATGGTCACATTTATGAAGAATCACATTTATCACTGATTTATCCTTATATGAATTCTGTGGTATTTTACTGCAACAATGTTTGAAAACTCAAATTCTGCACTGTTGACATTATTTTTTCTCCCGAAGTTTTCCCTGTTCTTGGTATCTCCACTCTCCCCGCAAATTCTGGTACAATTTTACAGAAGTTTAGAGAAGGGTTTTTCTGTTTGCTTTCTCCTCTTTTTTAATATAGTGTCCTGTCTCAGAGAGCTATTAATTAGAAGGCTGTGGCTTGTCTGTTTCTAAAGTCCTGTGATTAGAAGAAAGAAACACATTGTGAGTCAAAGTCACCAGCAATCCAGCAATAGCAGGGGAGACATAGATATATGCTTATACATGAAAAAAGCAGTCACAAGGAAACATGACAGTAGAGAGTAATAGATACAGTAAATGGCATATAGGTGATTAATAAACACAGATTATCTAGAGAGACAGAAAAAAAATGACAAGCAAATTGTTATGATTTGATGATGTTTTGTGCCTGATTTTGGTCTTTTTTATGTATCTGAGGCAAAATAAGTGAAAATTATATTAGTATTAGTCATGATCTTTTGTAGATATTTGCTACATATAATGAAAATGGGACTCCATAGTTAGGAACCAAAATGGGTTTTATTATTTTAATCTCACCTTCTGCTTTATCTGCACAATAGAATATTTTCCAAAGGATCTGCAGCTGTGCAGAGAATTATGTTGAAATTTAAAATCAGCTATACAAGATACAGAAATATTGATCCAAAATTACTTACTTTTTATTACATATTGTTGGTCAAAACCAATAGTATCTACCCCTTACAGAAGGTAGAATATTTTGGCATGGTACAAGGGATGGGATTTCTTTACAATAAGGTTATTTAAACTGGGAGATGGTAGTGGCAGCCTCAGTACTTCAGGGTTATGTAGTAAGCTCTTGTAGCTAAGAGCAACACACACATCCCAGAAACTAGTCAGCAGAGCTGAGAGACAAGAGAGTGTGTGACTCCTCAAGGACTCTGTCCTGGGACAGCACTGGGACTAGAAGCCTGCTAGATCCTGGGTTTTTCTATCACCCTGTCTGGAGGCTGAATTACACCGTAGTCCTCATGTTAGTGAAGGTCTGCTGCTGCTCATGTGAATTAGCTGGTAGCATTGCAAGAGAGTTGTTTATAAACCACATATGGCTAAAACCCACATGTTGATTGCCCAGATATTAAGTATGTGATCATATAAGGAATTCTGTATGGTGTCTGTATCAGCAGGAGATAAATTTAACCACAAAAGGATAAATTAGATAAACCTAGTGATGTACACATTCCAGAATGTGGGAAATTAGCCAAAGATGCATATTTTGACCCTGTAAGGTATGTGATGCCATTTTAAGTAGGTGGGAAAGCTAAAAAGCAGGTTTACACATGTTACTTCTTATTGGGAAACATTCTGCATTGTATAGAGACACTGTTTAGATCAGCTACTCAAGGAGATAACAGTATTCAGTAAGATCACCACTTCATTCAAGAAGATTGAGACTTTTGATTCCAGTGTTTCACAATCCCTTTTCTGTTTTTAGGTACTGTGCTGCATGAAAATAAAAAGCATTGATCAATTTGAAGAGTAGTAGGCTAGATTAGACCTGAAGTGACTATAACCATTATAAGAACATATTATTTGCATTTGTCTGTTTTCAGTAATTCTTTAGGCATGCTTGCTTTCATTTTTCAGGGAAAGGTTTTTCTATTCATTGGACCATTAGCTGGGAAACCACCATGAATGAGCCTTTGCTTATCTAAGAGTTGACTGAGCCGACATGCCAAAATCACCATGTATGGTATTGGGGGGTACATCTAGCTCCTGAGCAGCATGTGCTGCATGTTCTGTGACCTTACTGGTTCAGAATTTAGCACATAGGCCTTTTTCAAGAAAAATAAGTAAGACAAATTGCGCACCCTTCCTAACAACACATTTTAAAGGAATGTGCATATATATATAATTTATACATGTGTGAGTGTTTGAAAATTCTGGTAAGGATGAAGTGAATCTTAAGAATTTTTTTCTCTATAAAAGTGTATGTACATGGTGTGCAAATTTAGATGGGTTTTATGTCTATGAAAAATAGCTTGATGCTGAAGGATATGTAAAACAAACTTTGGTTATCAAAAAGAACAAGAATATTTGTGTAATAAGTTGTTTTTTTCCCCTGCTTCTAGCTGGGAGAAAATATAAAATGAAGAGATCATTTTAAAACATTAAAATATATCATAATTTTGAAGTTTCAAAGTTGTTGAGCTCTCTATAAGTAGTAATTTTAATGTTATTTAGTAATATAATGGCCAGCAAGCACTTTTATGGAAGACTCATGGACTAAGGAAATACAGATTTATTTGAAAACTGGTAAGCAGTGCTTTTCATCAGTCTGGCAGTAACAATGTGTCATACTAACATTTTCTTCTTTGGGACATTACAGAGATAATCCATAAATAGGTGTATTGAGGTTATTTAATTTTCATACATCATACATTTCTAGAAAGATAGGGCTGCTAAAATAATGGTAGGCAGGACAGTTCTTGTAATCCTATATTTTCCTGAATTTGATCTGAATGTACTCTGCATTGCTACTTTTGAAGAACCTGAAAGGCCCTCCTGATCCACATGTGAGCTAACTGCTGTCTGGGGAATGAAGAGATTGTGAATAGCCTTGCTGTGAAGGCCAGGGGGTGCTGAGGGTGAGAGGCTGACCCAGCCATGATAACTAACAGCCCAGAAAGCCAAACGAGTCCTAGGCTGCATCCAAAACACCATGGGCAGCAGGTTCTGAAAAGAAAGGGGATTCTGCCCCTCCTACTCCACCACAATGAGACTCCACTTTCAATACTGCATCCAACTCTGGGACTCTCATTACAAGAATTATCTGGATCTGTTAGAGAGATGTCCATGAAGATAGCCAGAGTGCTGGCGCACCTCTCCTATGAAGAATAGACTGAGAGAGTTCGGGATGTTCAGCCTAGAAAAGTGAAGGATCCATGGAGATGTTACAGTACCTAAAAGGATCCTGTAAGAAAGATGAGGATAGACTTTTTAGCAGTGCCTGCTGTGATAGAACAAGAGGTAAAGGTTTCAGCCTGTAAGAGGGTAGATTCAGACTTGATGAAAGAAGATAATTTTTTACAACAAAGGTGGTGAGACACTGGAACGGGTTGCCCAGAGAAGCTGTGGATGCCTCTTGAAGTGTTCAAAGAGGTTGGAGGCGGTTTGAGAAACCTGGCTTAGTTGAAGTTGTCCTTTTTCATCCCAGAGGCCCTGGACTAGATTACTTCTAAAGACCCCTTCCCATCCAGACTATTCTATGGTTTTAAACATGAAATAGAGTTATTTCTACAATATTATTGTGTGAGTGGAGTTGGCAGGAGGAAGGAATACTGCTTTAAGACTGCCAGGCACCACTGGAAAGTCACTACGAAGCCAAACATTAGGAGGGGTGAGAGAGGGATAGTGTTGTCAATTGACCGCATGTAAGTTCCTTCCATTTGTTTGTGGAGAGTTCAGTCAGCCATAAGATAGCTTGATGAGGAACGTCTTTGGCTTAGAAAAAATGGTAAGGAAGAGCTATTTTAATATCTTCAGGTTTGTGTTCAAGTCTGTCTATTGAAAAAGATGGATGGAAGGCTTTTCAATATGATCTCCTCCATTGCTTTTCCAATGCATGCAAATGATAGTTCATTTGTAAGGTGCTAAGAAGATACAGTACCGTAGATTTGTTCAAGGACCAGGTGTGGAAGCAGCAGCACTGTTAGACTTTTCCCTTTGATAGATGACTGGAATGGAAGACTTGTCTGGAGCAAACATTACCTCATAACATATTTGGCATCAGCACAACCAAAAGATTATAGAAGAAAATAGTAATGTGCTAAAATGTGAAAAGGAAAAGAATATTGTTTTCTCCATCCAAAATTCACAATTTATCTGTTAATGCAGCATAGGCTTTCTGTTAGGGAGAGCAGCTTATTTCACTATTCTGTGCATGGGAACTGGTGATGCCTCCTGAATAAGGTATGTAGGATATCTTGAACCACTCGAATGAGAAATTTCTCCTTAAGTGATGCCATGCAGTCTATTTATTGATGGAAGATTAACACAGTAACACTTTCGTTTTGTGTGCTAGCATACCAAGCCAGCACTTTCTTCCTACTCTCTCAGACCTAATTATCTGTGAGCTAGTAGCAAGCTATGTTTAGAGTATTTTCTGTTGTAACACCTGGTTACTACAGAAGGGCCTACCAACTCCAACATCTCTGGCAGCTGAGTCCACCCAGGAATCTGCTTTCAATTTTCTCACAAACATTCCTGGTTTTGTTTTGCAACTTTTGGGAACTTTATGGACCAGTTTTCTTTTAGTTCTCTGAAACAAATGTCAGCAGAGTTAAGATCCATAAACTCACTGTTGAAAAGTGAAAACAAAGTGCTGACTCAGCCCAGGGAGTTGGAACCAGGTTGCTCCCATAACCGGTTTGCATAGAAATGACTGCTATGATAGCTGGAAGGGTCTTGTAAGTTTGCTTTTTATTGACATTTCCATATGGGCTTCTGTTGTTGTGTTTTTTCACCATTGCTTGAATCACATGGGCTGTGCAAACTGTTTTGGGACACCAGAACAGTAACTCTTGTTGAGACCATTCACTTACTGGAGTGGCTTTGAAACTCTATTGTCTGGTGCTCAGCCACTGTGTCCTTGTGCTCTGGAATATGGAAATATTCACTTCTGGGAACTGTACTGATATAAATACAAACTGGCACATGCAGGCAAACTGTGCTTTCTAGCATGTATTTTATTTCTCCTGATTGCACTCTGAAGGTGAAAACAGATATCCTTTGCTTTTTCGGAGTGATATCTTTGAATTAGGTAAGGTGGTATCTTTGAATTAGCTCCCCTGAAGACATGCCATGTGCTGCTCTCAGTTTACATCATCTCTGCAGTGAGAAATAAATCCAGCAAAAAACCCCTGGTTTCATTAGCCTTAACCTTATAAATTTTCCATACTAGGCAGTTATCTAGTTAACATATGGACCATACAATAGATTATCCCAAAGCGAATATGCTGTAAGCCACTCAAGGGATTTAGCTGCTGTGATCAATCACAAGAGCATTTGCTCTAGGGCCATGTGTTATTATTTATAATATACACTGTTTATACTTCATAAAATTCTCTTATCACTCCTTATTTCATAAAATCAATTTATTGAAAGAAAGAGCCAAGAGATTTATCATTTTCATAATAAAATATCTGACTTCACCTGCCAGAAGTAGCCAAATAGATTTTTAACGTCTGTTAATGATTTAACTCTCCCATTTTACTGACGTCAGGGTGTTACCACTCCCAGCCTTCAGTGAAAGGGTATTTTCAGTTTACAGAAAAATATACTGCTTTTCTCTGCACTTATAAATGCAAAATGTAAACTTCACTTTCATTTCTTACCAATAAAATGTTGAAAACTTTGGTAGAGCCTAGATAATAGGATAATTGGATACTCTGAAAATGGTGGGTATTCAAGAGGGCATATAAAGAAGGCATGTAACATGGTTTATTTTTAAATTATTCAAATCTTATATTTACTCTTGTCCTGTTTATTATTAATAAACTATTTAAGAGACTACTTTGTTTTGCTTTTTTTATCGACCTTCTCATTGCAATTCAGAGACACTTAGATTGAATACTGATTAAGCCCCAAGAAGTGTGTGTGCACATGCATTTTTAGAGCCAAAACGTGTTTCGCAAAGAATTTAGTCATTGATTTAAAAGATGCTCTCTTACGCATCATGATATATAACATAGCACAGATACACTTTTCTTCACTTCACAGTAAAAAACATTTTCTAAAAGTGATTACTAGTATCATGTTCTTTGCAAGGGCATTGTGGATTTCAGCTGTAAATATGATTCTGTGATGGGTTTTCTTTGTTCAAGTGGATTTTCCACTCTTATTAAAAGGTTGCTATAAATGCCTAGCCCTGATTATCAGGAGAGATTATGTTGCACATAGGATCTTATAATGTAAACAAAATGCATCTTCATTTACATGTTTTTCACAAAAATGGTTTGGTCAGAGGTTCCTATCTAACATATTTTCAATTGTTTACCTAATTTCTCTCTGTCAAAAGATTTCTATAAATTTTAGAATTTTAATTTACTGAGACTTTTGTTTTGAGGATTATCCACATCCAGGATGGTTCTCTTGTTTCACAGTAATAAAAAAAATCACCCATTACAGAGTAGCCAGAGGGATGAGAAAGATGTATGCAGCAAGAAGTTTGACTCTTTCCCCTGCACTTCATTTGTAAGTTGTCATTTATAATTGCTATTGCAAAATCTTATGGCATGTTTTTTGGTGGGTGGTTTTTTTTGGTTTTTTTTGGTTTTTTTTTTTTTTTGTTTGTTTGTTTGTTTGTTTGTTTGTCTTTTTGTTGCTGTAGAAGGAAACTCTGATGGAAAGGTCATTCATTTTTAGTTGATTCTCAAACAGGAGAAGTATTTTTTAGGCTTCCAGTTCTGTCAGAGGCATGCAGGTTTATACACTTTCTGCAACATACAAATTGCTTTCTGAAATGTCTCTTAATTTCTTCAGTATAAGGTAATCTTAGGAATACTGCCTTCTTAATTTATCATGTATAGATTAACTTCTGGCATCTTTGTGATTGACCACTCTATATCTGTTTCCTGGTGGCACCTTGGGTGGCTGCACTCTGGTGGAGAGGGCACTGAGCTGCTTGTAAGTATCACAGGAATCCAAATCTAGCTAGTTATTAAAGTCTCAACTTGCAGTGTTTAAATTTCAAATAAGCATGTTTGGTTTTGTTATCTTGTTTTTTTTCCTGATGGAGAAAAAAACTATTCTGAAATTTTTGAACTAGCTTGGCATAAGGTATATTCATGAATATATTTTATCTGTTCTCTTAGTTCCTCAGAAGGGAAAGGTTCTTGACTCACACTCAGTTTAAAGTCTCAAATCAGATTCACCTATTAAAAAAAAAAGTTATGTCTAAATTCTGAATAGTATTGAATTCTCATGCTTATTTAAAGTCATGTTTTAATCTGCTAAAATTATATTATCAAAAACATTATTTTTAAAGATCTGTCTGAAGAGTCTAGCCTTTTGACTACTTTGCTCTGGGCAAAAGTGAAATGTTGCATTCGTCTTCAAAACTAGTTGCTATGACTTGAACAGTGTAAGCAGTTATTGATCAAGATAATCCTAATGTTTCAAATTCCCTTTATTAAAAAATATTCATATTAAAATGAAGTACAAGAGGACTTCTTCCTTTTCTTTGCTTTCCTTCCCTCTTCCTTGTCAAGAAGATCACTTTCCAAACAGAAGGAATCAATTTTGGTGTTATCTTCTACTTTACATGTGTGTAAAGGGACTACTGTCCTCTTCAGTAGTCCCTTTACACACATGGATATGTTTGCTGATGGTTATGTTAATTTTTAACCTCAGGAGAAGACTATTTTTATTTTCTTGAGGCCTGTCTTACACAGATTAATATTAGCAGAAGTAGTTTGTTGCCTACTTTAACAGTGCTATGGACAGTTATAGCTGTGTAAGTACATCTTACTCTGATAGAAACCACATTCCATGTGTGTGACTGAGCTTGCCTGTGCTGAGATTTCTGGTCATGGTAGGAACTTATTTATACCAGAGAAAAAGAAATTCCAAGGACAGTAGCAGTTTATAATAACACAGTGTGTAGATCATGTCTAAGAGATTCTAAAGTTGGTAGGAAGCACCAAAAGTTAATTGGGAGCCTTTAAATGAAGAAATAGGTATGAAAGATACATGAATATATCTTTCTCTTCATTAGCAAGTCAAGTAACTGTGACAGGAAATAAAGGGCCAGAGAAGGTGGGCAAAGCCAAGTCACAAGCAGTTTAAATAATTACCAGGCTTTTCCAGTGCTTTGCAGGGCACAATAAACTACAGCAACTTCAGCTACCAGGTAGTTCAGCACTACTGGCTGAAGAGCTATTTCTTAATAAGACACTCAGTAGCCAGTTAGCTCTCACCTGATATGAATGAAAGTGCAGTTCCCTGAGGTTTTTTCTCCTTTGACTAGGGTAAGTGTGTCAAAACCCTTCTCTGAAAAGTCTGGCTATAGGTGATGATGATATGTGGATTTATGTGGAATTGCAACTTCACACTGGCAGGACAAATATCTCTTCTGGTGATGACTGTACGGTTCTGTCAAATCAAATGCTAAAATTTTCCTATCCCTTGGGATCCATACAGCTACCTTTTGATTACATAGCTAACATATGTCATTTTTCATCAAGAAGTGAGGTTGCCCATGTGGTGAGCAAATCCATGCAATGTAATTAATATCACTCCAGGAAATTAATTTTAAAGGTGTCAATAGGTGGGAGAAACACTGTGAAATTATGCCTGGGGCCAACTGAAATACCATTGAGAGTCTTGGCTAGCAATGTAGCAGCCTCTCTGTTTGTTTGCCTAATTAGTATAAATATCCTTTCAGAGCTGTAACAGAACTGACGACAGGAAGCATAACATTATATTAAAAAAATGTAGAGAAAAAGGACTTGGTTTAATCATTGACATAGGCTGAAGAAAGCATGGTTTACGTAAGATCATAGTAAAAAGCATGAACTGAAACAAGTTATGTGGGAAATAGTCCACTTAAAATAAGTTATGTACGTAAAATGGCTTTCATAAAATACAAATAAATGGATGTGAAAAACTTTATAATGTTCTATAATATTTTTTTTTTGCCAAAATGAAGTAAAATCAAAGGACTGGTAATAAAAGCTGACAAAATTAGTGATTCAAATCAGAACCGTTTCCTCAGATTTCTGCTAGCAGTAAATTGTGAGAAAAAGTCTGAATGGATCTTATGTGTAATCCACTGAACTGGGCCTATAAAATAGACTGATTTATGTTATTCTTTGATTTTTTCAATTTAGTACTTTATCAGAAATTCCTAATATGTGAAGCACAACTGGTACCTACTGATGATAGTAGTAAAAAGGTTCACATGTTGCTAGGCTAGGGCCTTCTGAGGCATTTAAGGTGTACTATGAGTTGCAATTCAAATTAACAGACCATGTAATCTCATGGGAGGCAAAGGGAGGCAAGCCAGTACAAGCAGGAGTCAGAAAGCTAAGAATGCAACAGAGAAGTAATAATACATATTATCTTTTCTTACCACTTGTAATTAACTATTTGTGCAATATTTTAACAGGGGTTCCACATGTCCTTGTCCACTCCTGCATGCATGTCATTTGTTAAAAATGGATGCACAAGTTAAATTCAGCACAGATTTTTTTTTCCCCTTTTGGTAGATTATTTATAACATCCATGCACACAATAAAATCACAAAACAGCAGTGTAAAAATGTCTTCTAATCAGGGCTCGATATGACCGCTGAGGAAGCCTGACTGTTTCAAAGATCTGAATAGGATTTGACATCCAACCTGTTCTGTAACAACTTACCTTACATACTGCAATTAATGTCCCACACAAACAATTGGATTAATTAGAATAGGCTTAAAGTACATGTATAAGATAAAAAAATCAAAATAAATTAAAAATATTCAAGAGATCATTTTTATTTTTCATAGGCCAAATAATTTTAAATAATAATTGCTTAGTTCTGGGAACATACGTGAATTTTGGTTAGGTTAAGCACTTTAAAGCAATACAGGTAGGACTCTGAATCATTTATATACTAAAAGTTTTTTTTCAGGCTAATCTCACTTTTTAATTTTTTCTGTAGAAATTCATCAGTTATTCAATTTAATCATGCCAAAGTCCTCAATCCAACATTTCCTTAACTTTTCCTCAACTTTTCCTCATATTACACCCACCTTGTCCCATTCAGAGCAGTAGCTAATCAAAAATGGTGTGGCAAAATGCTTACTGGGAATGGTAAGGTGTGGCTATTTTGCCTTCTCTAGCATAGTCTAGCAGAGTCATAAATTAAAAAAAAAAAAAGAAGAAAAAAAGAGAAATATTTCCTTTAGGGTGGGATGACTGCATTTTTAATTAAACTTCTTTGCCTTTCAGATGCAAAGGAAAAGTACTTTCATTTGTAAAGGCAGTTTGCTTAACTCTGAGCTATTGATAGAGAGGTTCTCAGCACACTACTTCATCCCACAATTGCCTTTAGTTCCTAGTTAGCAGTAAAGGCTATGGTGTGACAGACGATTTTTCCCAATAAGAAAGTTGACTACAACTCAAACTCAAATAGACATTTAAACAAGAATGTGTATCTTACGGATACTAATCTGCCAAAAGCAAACTCTTAATTTTTCTTAACTGTCCACATCTTACAGAGGTCTGATCTCTGTTTTGGGTGATGAGAATATTCTGTTGCAGTTCTTAAACTCTAAATGTCACCAAGAGTTTGTCAAACCCTGACCCTTATTCAAAATTAAAAATGCTGGAATCAATTCAGGGCAGTATAAGGGATATCCCATATACAGGTCCAATTGGGACAAGTCCCAAGCTAATGTGACATCTTGGTTTTTTGATTCATGTGTTTTTCTTTCCTTTTAATTTTCTTTTAAATTTCCTTTTAATTTTCATCAAGATCTGTCTCCAGCTATGCAGTGAAAACACTGTTAAGTTTATGGCTCAGGAATGCTGTAGGCTTTGCACACAGAAGTTTTTGTAAATAAAACTATCAGATATGGGAAAAATTACTTTAATTTTCTTTCCCCCCTTTTTTTTGGTGGACAAAAATAATAGTTGGCAAAATAATTTATAGGTGTAGAATAAGCAAGATGATAAGTACTTGGTACGACATTTCTGGGACCATTTATTAGGTAGTCAGATGGGAGTGGATATTTGGCAATATACCCTTTTCTGCTCCCTTTGTCCTTCCTTTTGGGATACTGATCACTGGAAAGTACTATCTGTTAAATGCTGTATGAAAGAGCATGCATCCTGTGAATTCAGCATTATTTCAGATCTTGACTTTGATAGAATTCAGCATTCTTTCAGACCTTGATTTTGATAACATATACAGAAAACTCTCCAGAATGACATAGTTTAGAACAAAGACAGTTAGTGAAAGCATTACAGGCTTGATAAACTAGGTGATTTGTATTTGTGATTTTTTTGCTAGGTAAGACAGTGACAGGTTGCATGCTACATATGACAAATTTCATGGAGTAAGACTTGGGACTTGTTTAAAATATCGGCTGAAAAGGGGCTTTGCTTGATTACCCACATAGATCCTGAAAATTGCAAAGAATGAATAATCTAGAAATGAGGGAACGCAGTATGAAACAGATGATGTTGCAAAGATTTTTCTTTATAAGCTGAGTGGTAGAAACTTACTTTTAAAGTGAGAGGTGTGACTTCTCAGCTTTTGTTTCTTTGTTTGTTTGCTGTTGTTTTGTTTGGATTTTATTTAAAGTCTTGCTTCATTAGTTTTGTGATTTTCTCTTATTCAGTCTTGTGACTGGTGACATTAGTACCAACATCTAATCATTATGTGCTAATACGGTGGTAATGTTCACAGTTTAAAATAACATTGTTCCTTTGTGAAAGAGAACAAAAAGATGAAACCTGTGGCAAACTGAAGATACACTTTCATGATTTTTTTTTTTTTTTTTTAAAAACTGGTCCTGTTCTTACTCTTTTCCCATCCTTGTACAATTTTAAACTAGGTAACACACACTGTCTCTTACAATATTCATGTGATTCAGGAGTAATCTTTACCTTTCTATACAACCAGAAGAACACAAGTATTAAGAGTTTTAGAAAATAAAATTTTTTCTGCATAACTGTATGCATTGTATACCGAACAGCATCTTTTACTTCCAGGAAAGCTTGTGGATAGTCTAATTTTGACTAAACAATAGCCTAATTTTGTCCGTTCTTGACTAGTTTTGTAGCACTGGAGCTTGCAGTATAATTTGTAGCAAGGTATGAAGCTGACATTTGCTCCCAAAACACAGGAAGGAATTTGGTAATGAGTAAAATGTGCTACCACTCTTTCCCTTTACTCACAAAATCAAGAAGCAATAGGAATACATTGTATTTGACATTACACTGTTTTGTACCATTTGAGAGCATTACTTTCATATTCTGTCTTAAAATTGATCTGTACATATTTTAGCAAAGTGGATAAAAATTGAAGAGGGAAAGAATAAAACTGACAGGACCATAGTGGGTAGGATAGCAGAGAATCATCTTTTACACATGTTCTGGTTTTATCAACCCCAAAAACCAGTTTACACTGAAAATGAAAAAAATATGTAGGACATGTTAAAAAGTGATTAATTTCCCTAGTGCAAACAAATACAGTCAGTCTCTGAACAAGCATTTAGTTTTAAAGATAGAGCACAGCTCTGATCTGTTTCATAATTAATTGTGTACAGCTGGTTCTCTGAAACTAGTAACAGCAGGCTTTAATAACTAATCATCTGTTAGTAAGAAATTGGTTCTTCTGATTCTACATCTGTCTAAAATTTATGTATTTATTTTGTCTTTCACATCAGTTAAACATAAATTTAAATTTATAAACAACAATGAGATTTCAGCTTTTTTTAAAGAAGGTTAATGCTGGTAAGGACAAAAGCAGCTTTAGTAAGACAAAATTGGTAAGGACAAAAAAATCTCAAGAGATTATTGAAAAAGCAAATTTGCTCCTTTTTGAATTTTTAAGACTAATTAAAAAATTTAATTTCAGAAAGAGTGTCTAAATGAGCTATTTCAGATTTAACCTCCTAGTAATTTATGGGCTATCTTAATAAAGGAATATAGAAGAATGCCAGCTTTAGCACTAGCATTTGAAAAAAATGTCATGACTGTACATGACTGCACGTCTCATCCCTACATTATTATAAATTATTTTTCCATTACTCAGCAGAATGGTTAACAACTCAATCTCATCTGATCAGGTGCTGATGATGCCTCATTGGCAGAGAGATCCCAACGATGAAGAACAAAATGCATTATTTCAAGAACTGAGATGAAGTTCCCTAATTCATAATCTATCAATTTCAATTTTGAGACAATTTTTTCCCTCCACCTGAGCATATTTTAGAAATGACTGCTTGTAACTACTTCCCTTAATGGCTCCTGAATCCAAATATAAATTATCCAGTATAATGTGTACATGGTTTTCTTGTATTTATGCATACAAAGTGTGAGAGAAATGTGATAGATTTATATTACATATAAGAATTATACTCTAAGTGTTTTAGTTTTAATCTCCAGTGAAGCAGTTATATAAATATAAATATACTGTCTTATATTAAATTGTCTACCTTTAAAACACTAATATTAGAAAAGAGTAAAAGAAATAACCTTTTACAATTAATTCCTTTTGCTGCACTTGTTTTAGTGTGTCCATTTAAAGCATTCAAAATCATGTGTAACTATTTGATCTATTTTTGTTTGATGATATACTTATGCTTGAACAGCGATAGTACTTTATGAACAAATTTCTATCTTAAAATACCTTTTTTATTTTTCTGATAAGCATTTAAGAAAAACCAGTAGATTACATGGCATCCTTGTTATAACTTATTGTGAGAAAATAATATATTTACAATTTATCATTATAGATACTGAAGTAGTGCTCAGGTGACACCTTATGCATGACCTGTTTTAAAAACTCCTTCAAATCTGAAAAATACTGTAAAAGTTAATAGCCCTTTCCACCCAGTACTGCCTCCTCCAAGTCCCAGTTTTTGCTTTACTGGATTTTGTGTCCATATTCCAGACTTCTTCCTTGAGATAAATATGGAAATCTAAAATTACTAACTGCTTCAATCGGGTGCCTAGCATATCAATATCTCAGCAGAAGTTTTGTGAAAGCATTTACCTGAGAAACTGTCTTTCAAGACAAATTGGACCAGGAGGACCAAGAGGACTGCATTCAGACACTGCTGTTTCAAAAGGAACAACCTAAGTCATCACAAAAGCTGGATGTGCAACCTCACTGTAGCAGGAGGAAGTTCGTAGTCTTTGAAATAACATGAATATGGTGATGTGCCTGTGTTGGAATTAGACTGCTATGCACTGCTTAGGAATGGGTCTTACCTTAAAATTGCTAGAAGGATTACATCTTTGTCTGCAGAGCTGCCTGACATTGGGAACATCTCTCTTGGGTAGGATCTGGCCCCTCAAAATGCCAGATCCATTCTCTTCCTTTTATTAGGAACGGCTGATAGGCTGGGAAGGTCAGACTAAGTGAGCAGGAAAGACTAAGCTAAAGCAATCTCCTGGTAACATTGCTACTGGCAGAATTATAGTGTTCACTGATACAGAAAAACAAATTGTACGTATTGTAAAATTTGCCAACAAATGTAGGAGTTTCACAGTAAATACTAGAGTAGGTGTTTCTAATCTGTAAAGGTATCATTAAAGGACTATACCCAGATGGCAAGGTATGGCAACCTTGATCACTAGGTGGATTTACTGATAATGCTTTGCTCACAATATACAGCTAGTACCACCACATGAAGCAAGTTGCAGTTTCCTTTCTACTTGTAAGAAATTCTGTATTTGCTTACTGTTCTTCAACAGGCTCTTTCTATCTGGTAGGCCAATTATACCTGTAAGCATTTACATTTAAGCATTTAAGCCACAGGAAAATATTTTAAGCCTTTAAACCACAGAGAAACACTATAGGTAAAACTTGTTTTCTTTCCTTTTAAATGAGGATTTTTTGCATTCTGTTTCTGCAGATAATAGTAATAGTAATAGTAACAGTAATAGTAATACTAATACTTTGAGACTTTTGAATGACTATCTCTGGCTTTTCACTTGATCAGTGTAAAGTTTGAGCTTGTTTTTTCATTTCCAAGGCTGGACGAATGAATCTAAGACCTAATATAAAAAGACAGCTCTGACCACAAAGAAATCAAATTGATATAAGAATTTTTCTAGTTTTAGTTCTACCTGTGCTACCACAGCAATGTCCACAGAGTCTGCCACTGGTGCTGCTCAGGAGATGCAGAATTTAATCTTGAACTCTCCTGTAGTTTCAACAGGATTTGTTTACTTTTTTTTACTTTTTCATTTGCAAAGATGGGTCTTAAGAAGCTTCTTCTTATATCCTGTAATCTTATAATGAAGACAAAGATTAATCTGAAATATTCTTAATGCAGTGCTGAAGTATATCTCTCAGACATGCAATGAGACATCAAAGGTCATGTGATATATTTGAAACAGAATCCCATCAGATCTGCTACCAGACCTCTATTAAAACTTTTATTTTCAAGGATCTAACAACAATGATGCCCAATCTTCTTTCTCTGTGACCAGCTTTTCAGTTACCTCCTGAAGTGCTAATTATAAACCAGTCATACCTGATAAATTCATGAGGAAGAATAATGGTGTGGATAAATTGATCATGCAGAGATGTGAAGCATTTTTCAAGGCTGCTGATATTGCTCACCCATGCGGTACAAAGTGAAGTACTCAGATACCTCATACTCCTTTTACATGCATAATGGCCTCTTTAAGGTAGAGAAATCTTCCTGACCCTCATCACCACTGTCCATGTTAAGTTTTTGAAGTCAGATGGCTAAAGAACCCAGAGGTCATCTGTCACCATGAAATTCCCCTGTAAAAAGGGGAATACCATGAGCCTTGAAGAATTAATTTTATCTATTCATATACACCTGCCATCCTTTATTTATATTTCAGGAAACAGTTGAGAATAGACTTGTTTCTTGGTCTTGGTTTATTTATAGCCTCCAAGCATATTTTTCAAAAGGTTCTGTTGATAATAAAACACAAAAATCATCCTTCTTCATGAAAAGCTTTTGAAAGTCAATCTAAAATTCTATATCTAGTTTTGTAAAGTTTTAATATTATTTCAAATCCGTTCCACACTTAACAGTTCCTGGGTTTGATTCTAGAGTGAGAGTGCCCATATGTGGCAATTAAAAACTGACTCAGTAACTTACATGCTGGAAAGCATTTCAGTATTAGCTCCACAGTTTTGATACTCAGAAATGAGTCTCCACTGGATTGCCCGAGTAGGATAACCTACTTCTTTACTGAAAACAAGTAAGACCTGAGGGTTTGAACTTCCCTGTGGATAAATGGGTTCTCTTACATCCACTCTTTTTTTACGAAAGCAGTGCTTTGAGAAGTGCCTTCAATGCAAGATACTAATCTTGCCACTGCAAGGTTTTCTTCTTTTTATAGCACAAGATAATGTCTGGAAAGCTTATATTTTAAGTTTATTATTGCTGTCCAGAGTTAGTCTCATCATACTCAGCTCTTTTCAGTTAAGAAGGAATTTAAATTCTTCTATATGTTTATCAGCATCAATACACCTCCTAAGGTTGCTTCACCATTTTTGTGGTTGCATTGTCCACAACAATATGAGAGTAAGGTGGATTATGTTAAATCACATAGACAGTGACTTCCTATTTATATTATATTTTGTTTGTTTAAAATTTAAGCAAAATGTGTGAAATGTCCTTGTAATCAGGGATATTAGCAGATTTGAATATTTTTATTTTAGAAATAATAGTTGATCTGGTAATATTCACAATTTTCTAAGAACTCGTTGATGTTCTGACTTTGTCACAGATGTAGAGGCAAGTTATAGACAAAGTTGTTTCTGCAGTTGTCATTGTAGCAAATTAGGCAAGGAATCTGTGAGTAAGTATGTAATCTAACTAAAGGCAACTTAAGGATTCTCACAAGGTCACAGGCTGACAGTGCATCAACAGTTCTAAGTTTTGTGTGATCAGATTTCTGAATTTGTGAGACTGTGGTCAGATGTAGTCTGTGCTGGGTCTTGGCTTATGACCAGAGATTTTCCCAGGCTAAGTACAGAGACTTGCCTTTTGCTTTTGTAAAGTTTTCAGAACATTGGACAAAAATCTATCTTACAACTGTGAAATATATTTTTTGAAATACTTTCTATTTTGAAATACTTCATTTTTTCAGCACAGTCCACCACAATTTAAGTATCTTGATTTATTTCTGAATATTTGCCATTGAGGTAGAGGATGTGGTCAAACCCAATGTAAATACCAATGCCATCTAAAAATAACATTTATGAGAAGTGCACAAAGGGTGGAAAGAAGCAAACTGTAATTTTCAAGTGTTAATGCAGAGTTGAGCTAATCCTTTTATGCTGTGATGATGCAACAGTAAATAATGTGACAGCATCTAGCAATAAGTTGATAGTACCGTTAACCAACTTAACCATAATTCTTGTTTCATTACATGTATTGCCATTCCATGTTTGAAGTTCCACTGTGCACACTGTATGTGCACACCATCCCTATATTTCCTGTGTTATTTAAGCAAAATGTGAAGGGCTGGGGCAGGCTGTGTTGTCAATGTGAATAGGTGTCATTTTGTCAATCTAACAGGTAGATTAAATTGAGCAATTGGCTGAAAACCTATTCAGATTTCCTTGCCGCAGATGCTGATGAACAAGGAAATAGTATTAATGGCCACAGGTAGCCTACTAAGTTGTGGACTTCCTTGATTGCGAGCCAAGAGGCTACAAAACACAGCATTCAAGTACTATGGGAACAGACTTTCTGAGAACATCAGCAACAGATTGTCTCAAATCTTAGAGCCTTGCTTTGCATTTTCCTGCAAATATTTATGACAATTCCTTAACAACTTGAGAGACAGTAGTTTTCAGTCAGTTTGCCATCTCACTAGAACATAAGAATCTAAAGACTGGTGAAAACAGCAATCCATCAAACCCAGAGTTTTGATTTCTGACTTCAGAAAATAATGAAAGCCAAGAATTTTATGCATGAATGCAAGGATTTTAGTACTTTTTGCCAATGGCTCTCCATGCCCCTTAGTGGCAAATTATTTTATGTGTATGATTAATATTCTTTCAATCTATATGTGTGTTTCACATTTATAGTACCTCTGCAGTGGCAGTAGCAGCACTTTTATTTAAAGGTAAAATAAAAGCAAAATACTCACATACACACAAATATATATATATATATATGCACATTTGTTCCTTGGGATTAGATGATGGCTGCAGTCTGTGTTAAGTGTGTAGTTTCCTTGAAAGCTTTTAGACTCTTTTAGAAGCTCTGGTCCATAGTAAACCTCCCTGCCTATAGTGGCTTTAGTTTGCCAATTTTCAATTTCCCGGCCAACAACCCAAATAATGTGATGGGTTGACTGCTGGCTAAACACCAATGCACCCACTAGAATTATTTATTCCTTTTCTGCTGTGAGATAGGATTAAGAGAAGAGCAAAGCAGCCCCAAAACTTTAAAGGGTATAAAGAACACTTTATTAATAAAACTACAATAAGAGGGAAAAAATTAAGAATCAGAACAAAACTTTCAGAACACTTCTCGTCCCCCCATAACCTTCTTTTCTTTTGCACTGACAATGTATAGAGAGAATATCTTATGACTCAGGTCACTTGACCACTTCTAAAATAGTCTTTTATCAGTT
This sequence comes from Sylvia atricapilla, assembly GCF_009819655.1. NCBI lineage: Eukaryota > Metazoa > Chordata > Aves > Passeriformes > Sylviidae > Sylvia > Sylvia atricapilla. Next base: position 55,470,471 of record NC_089174.1, on the reverse strand, counting down.
CTCCTGGGGAGAGGAGTCTCTTTTGCCATGTCATAGAGACTTCTCCACAAGAAAACAGTTCTCTTGTGGCTTCAATTCTCACAAATAGCACCTACCTGGAAATGCTCCATCTCCTGAGGCCTTCCCACAGCTGCACTCATGGGCCATGTCAGACTCATGAGGTACTATTTTAAGGATGAGCTGTTCAAAAGCAAAGAGTCTCCTCCTATCTCTGAGATCATCTCTAGGAACAGAGGTCTTCTTCTTCCTCCCTGGGGGCAGAGGGTCTTCATCACTTTCATCTTCCTCTCTCTGTCCAAGCTCCTCATGAGATCACAGCTACTTCAACATTTACTAACTTTAGCACAAATGCCTTTGTTCATATCTGCAATTTGAACACTCAATCTCCCCATACTACTTTCATGAATTAAAGGGGTATTCTAGTGTATCAACTGTCATCACCATGGCCTTGCAAAAGAATTTGAGCCTAAGGCTTTAGCATCTTCTCATTCTCCTCCCATCTGTGACTTAACTCCTCTCACTTGAGAGAGGATCAATGCCCTGCAAGTTTCACCTGTGCAGTGAAAGAGTTAGCATCTTGCCCGGAGCCTGCAGAGGTCACGATGGTTTCCATGGGGGTGGCAGAAGCGGCACGGTGATGGATTCGGGCCGCGCTGGGGCCGTGCCGGGATCTCGGGGGCCCGGCTGACCAGCGCCACGGCGGAGGCAGGGCCAGTCCGGCCCCGCCGGGCCCGTGCTGGAGGTGGGGCGGGAACCGGCCCGGCGCAGGATGTGAACAGCCGCTGGGGCCCGGCCGACCGGGACAGGACCCCTCAGCCTCCGCTCTCCCTACCCGGCAGCCGCTGGAGCCCGGCCCAGCCGGGACGCGGCCCAGGAGACTCCCTGGGAAGGGCCTGGCCCCTCGGCACGGCCTGCTGGGCCCAGCCCAGCCCAGCCACGCAGAGGAGGCCGGTCCAGCCCGTCCACGCCGGAAGAGAAAAGGGCTTTCCTGGCGTTTGTTCCGTCTGTAGCGTGTGTTCACAGCCGCGTGTTCGCCTTCCTGGTGGTTTAGCAAGGTGTCAGTATTAGAAACTACTCACTGGTTGGTTTTGTCAGGCACAGAGGAGACTCTTACCAGCTCTTCTTAGGAAAATAATTTCCATGTGTGACTTATTTCCTGCTCTCTAAATGTAAATCAATGCAAAACCAACCAGCACACTGCCTCACACTCCTAAGCAACCAGCAAAAGGAGCAGCCCCCAAACAGAGCAGATTTCACATGGCTTCCATAAACATGGCAGCAAACCATTGCGCCAAAGGTGCAGAGGGCCGTTCATAGTAAGTAATGTGTTGATAATTAGCAGTTCTTTTTGTGTGAAGTTTTTTAAGTAAGTCAGGGACATTTACAGGAATTAAAGGCTAAGGACTAAAAGTGAGCTATATTCTTCTACACAGCTACAAATAGAAGCAGAATTTTATCTCCCATTACAATTGATTACCTTAGCGCTTTTTTTTTTTTGCTCTGCCTGCAAAGTTGGTGTGTAGGGATGTTATGTGACAATAATGGCAGAGATATATGAGGCCTGTAAAATGAGAAAATTGAGAGACAGTAAAGCAATCATCAACCTAAGCCATTAAGAGTTTTTAATAACAGAGTCACAGAATGATAGTGATTTGGAGGTGACCTCTGAAGATCATCTAGTCCAAAACTTATTTGCTAAAGCAGATTCACCTGTAGCAGGTTTGTGTAGGATCATGTCCAGGTGAGTTTTGAATACTGAGAGAAGAAGATTCTAGAATGTCCCTGGGCAGCCTATTCCAGTGCTTTGTTGCCCTTTCATCACTATAGAAGTTTTCCTGATGTTCAGAAGGAACTTCCTTTGTTTTCACTTGTGGCCATTGCCCATTGTTCTGTCCCTGGCTATCACTGAAAAAGAGTTTGGCCTCCACAGATTGTTGATTATATGACAGAGGGGAATTTGAAACTTAATAATTAAAAAAAAACCCAACCTTTTAAAAATAATCTTTATGGATTTCTGTGGCTCTTGCCTTATATACCATTATGTTATTTCTCTGTTATTACATTATAAAGCCCTTCAGCTTTAGTCATAACCACAGAAACTTGTGCCTAATCCACAGGGATAGTATGAAAATTATATTAATATATTTTTGCATAAGTCAGAGTGAAGTACTGGCAAGATACCCAGTGTGGTGTGGAAGTCTTGCTGTCATTGACAGTAGAGATCTAGGCTGGGCTAGGTAGTAAGTTCAAAATAAGGAGTTTTACAATAGAACTGGTGAGCAGTTCTATTTTGTTAGGGCAAAAAGATGCAGAAATGGAATTTGCATATACCTTTGTCAGCATTTTTAGAAGTGCTTTGAAGTTACAAAAGTGAAGCAAGAATTAACATACTCTGTTTGAATAGCATGTCCTGCGTATAGAAGTGCCCTCTGTGGACTCAAGATGTTTCACATGTTTGGAACCATGCATACATGATACTGAAGTTCAGTATTTTGAGAAGAAGCAAGTGAAATTGATAGAGCTAAAGATTGTAGTGTGATCTTTTATACATATGAACATGTAAAGATTGGGAAATATAATTAAGTTTGCTGGGATCTATCTATGTTGCATCTCTGACTCTTGAAAGATGAGTAGCCCAATGTTAATGTTTGTTTTGTGTTGCGTTTTTCACATGGAATAGATGGATTATTAGTAGTCTCCATGCAGTCTTCTGTGGAAGAAAACCAGAACGAAGTAATACTGTAAATATATTATAATGACCTCAGTGCAAAACATTTGGAGAACAAGAAAGAATTACATCATCTGCTGGTGATAATGCAGCGTAATGCAGCATACATGAACAAAATTATTGTTATTTACAGTATTAGAAAATCTTAGAAAATTATTCTCTGATAATGCTGATATTTTTTAAATTTATATGAATATGTTTCCTTAATGGCCTCAAAGTCAGGGTAGACATATATATTCAAAGCTTTGAAATTTTTAGTCTGCTTTACATAAGAAAAAACCCATCATCTCTCTGCTCTGTGGAGAGCGGTATCTGTTTAACAGAGCGTAGTCATGATACTGAAACATGGTGATCAGTCTTTCTTGGAATACTGAAGATCTGATTGCTTTTTGGAATTTTTTTGAGCTTCCCCAAGTGGAAGTGTGCAAATGTGAGATTCTCACCTTTCACTTAGAAAAAAAATTATTTTGACTTGTTCTGATTATGGAGAAAATATCAAATATGTGAATTTCAGTGACAAAGGTGAGGAAAAGAGAAGGAATATAATGGCAGTTTTCCATCATCACTCCTGGAGTACATGAAATGTAATTTTGGAACACAGGGTGAACAGTACGGAGATCTGGTTTGTTGTATCTACCTATATTGGAAATTGAACAGGATACTTCTGCTAACATTGACTTTTGTGTGAAAATTTACGGACCTATGTGTAAACTATGTGGGCAGATTTCTGGTACATTTCATAGTGATGCACAGAATTCAAATAACAGATAATTTTGAAAGGATTTTGCATGAAATAGAATTTGTGTTAAAATGCCTGGAACATTTGGTTCCAGAATCATCTAGAATCTAGAATCTGCGTTAAAGAGTCTTTCTGAAAACTTCATGGCTGTTCCAATTTAGTTAGCTAGACTAAACCTGTAATGACTGACTATTAATTCTAGAACAATGTTTTTAGCTTCTGGATGTGCAGCTCCAGGCAAACAGTTACCTCTTGCTGCTAAAAATATAGGTCATCCAAGACAATGCCTTCTCCTCAACACTTCCTCTTCTTTCTCCTTGGATTCTATAGCAATTGTGAGAGATAAAGCCAGATTGCTTTAATAGATTTTGGACACATTTAGGTAAAATCCTTCAGAAGCCTGTCAAACAGATTTATAGTTACTCTGATAGACAAAGCATTTTCGCTCTGGAGTGCAGCCATGAGGTAACAGTGGTGTAAAGCATGCTTGAGTATGCTCAGATGTTTCTGTGTATGGCAAATTCTCTTCCATATTATAAGCCGTGGAGTTCAGTGGCATGGCTCAGCCAAGGAACTAATTTCTAAGCTAATGTTTCAGTTTTGTTTCTGCCTGGCTTGCAGGAAAGAAAATATAACCTTTGCTTCTGAATGTTCTTTTCAGATGCTCTTCACCAGAAAGCACCGTGTGTTTTCAATTTGAGTGGTTGTGATTACTTGGGAATTTTTGAACAGTGCTTTTGGTTTTTTGTATTTTTTCTTGTGAGAAGATATACAGTCATCAAAACTCAAACAAGTGGAATTCAGTGTTTATAAATTTTTAATCAAGTTCTAAGCATATTTCAAAATTTTTGGAACAAATGTCATTGTTCTATTTCACAATGACCTTTTGTTTTGAACTCTCAGTTACTTATGAAAAATTAGCAAAATTTAACTATTTTGAAGCTATACAAATGAAAAATGATAAATTCAAACTTATTTTTAAAAGCTGTTCAACTCTGTTACATAGGTAAACAAATTACAAAATTCAGTTTCAGTTATAAAATAATAATGCATATTTTCCAGTAATTTCCAATCCACAGTGACCTGGCTTCTGTTTATGGGTATCAGATATTGCTACGATTTTGTTTGTCAGTTCAGAGAGAATTTTACTACTGAAACTTAAGTAGATATAGATAACTGGATTTAAGGAATCTATGTTTATTTCACTTACAAAACTAGGTTTCTGAGGCAAAATATTTTGTTAATTAATTGTGCAACTTGTTATGAATCTTTCAATTTGTACACCTATTTTGAAATACAGATATCAAAACTGGGTTAAGTGGTCTCATTGGTGCCTTGAATGTATGATATTGCAACAAGTATCTCCGAACTTTTAAGGCATCTTCTGGCAGGAAAAGGTGGATTTAGTATGTCTGGTACATTTAAAATGAAAAGTAGCATGCATGTATGCAGATGTCTTTGCTAACAATTCTCAAGTGATCCTGATGGTGACAAAATCACATATATTGGATCTCTTAAATAGAGACCAAAACCTCTTCAACTGCTCATGGATATAAAGAGCAATTTATCTGGTATGTAAAATATGTATTAATCAGGTGTAGCATTTAAAAAATGGTACCTTTTGTGCTTGGCAGACATTCACTGCTGTGAGATGCAGTTTAGATATCAGTAAAAGTTCAAGCTTATACTGAGATGGCATATTTCTTTAGTTTGAATGATGCTGACTGTATGCCTTAAATAGTGTTATTAGTTAGTGCAAAAGAAAGATAAAAAATCTGCTGATAAAAACAGCTTAATTATGAAAATTATTTGTCTCCTAGTCTTTGCTTTCCTGGTCCCTGGACAAGACCATAATTCAGTTCTTGTGCTAGGAAAAGCTGGGCTTGTGGAAATTTTCTGTCAAATATGAGCAAAATTAAAATAAAAAATAAAATTATTTGTTTTATTTAAATAGCCATGCTAGTGGGGTGGGGACATTAATTAATTTACAGATAATGTGAGGTCAGTTGGATTTAAAAAAAATTCACTGCAATATGGAAATTCTTCTATCGTTGTGTCTTTTCAGTTATAGGTGAATAAAGTTGGTTCTAGTTTGCTGTCTTGAAATACTGGACCCTTAATTCAGCTGACAGGATCTTTCTTGTCTGCATGAAATAAAAATGTATGTTAGTAGATCTAAGAGATACTTAAAAAAAGGAGAACATGTAATAAAGGAACGCGTATAATAAGAAAAGCTTGTATTTGCTGGATGAAGTCTGAGCTTTCATCTGGTTATTTAGTAGTGAGCTGCTAAATGCAGCTTTTAACTTGTTCACTGCATGGTGGGCAAGCTCAGCTTTACTCCCTTCACATGTCAGTTCTTCTGTGTGCAGTACTTCTCAGTGCAGACTTTGACCTATAAAATGAGAAATACTCACAAAGCAACTTGTGCTCTAAGAATTTGTAATTTTTAGTATGTAACAGTAGTTAACCTACAATTTTGTTTGTGTGAACTGTGAAATATCTGATGAGTCTGGTACATACCAGAGTGAGTTTGTTTTATATTTGCCTCTATGATGATGGTAAAAAATAACCCCAGGCCATTGAGGATGAATTCGCCTGAGCTGAAGCAGACAGGTGTGTAGCTGTGGAAAAGCTACAGCTTGGCACTGTTATTTTTTTACCAAACTTGAGTACAAAAATAAAAAGGAACCTAGACCAGGAGACAACTGTCAACCCTCCTTTATCTCCTAGCCTAAATATAGGATGTCTTTTTTGTCACTGAAAACCGTCAGGGAGCTTTTCTGCACAAAGGAAGAATTTGTGTGACAAGCGAGATGTTTTTACTTCAGTTAGGGAACAGCCAAGGGAAATACACGGAAGCTATCAGAAGGGATCAAGGGTTGAACAGGGTGCATGCATAGTGGCTGAATGGTCACTTTTTCTTTGGCTCAACTTTCTGGGTGTGTTTACAGAAATCAATATATATGATTAAAGTTTTAGACTTTTTTAATAGCTTGCTTCAAGCAAATGGATGCTTCAGAAGATGTAAGCCTTATACATAAGGCTTACATACAAAAGAAGATGTAAATGTAATACATAGGTCTACATGACTACATGAATTATACCCCAAATAATGTTTGTATTTCCTCCATGGTTTATCTGAAAATCTTCAATCTTCATGTAAACCACTAAGCTTCCTGGCCCAGATTTCATGGCCTAACAGCAGAATCCCTATCAGTATAATTATGGTGTGTGAGTTTCAAGTGAACAGTTACATTGTAGGGATCATAGCTGTTGAATGTTATAGGAAATGAGTCTTTGGATTTAACTTGTTTGCAACGCTTATGATCAGTGATAACCTTGGGAGGACATTCCTGAGCAGGAGACCTGCCTGGCAGGCATCCTTCAGTGAAGTGTGCACAGATGTGTGTATGGAAGAACACTATAAAAATAGGAACTGTTGATTGAAAATATATTTCTTACTTCAGTTTTAGAGGTGGCATTACAATGTGTGACAAACATTTCAGTTTATCTGAAAGGCAATAGTCAGATTTCCACATGTTCACTTGGAAGATTGTTCTTGGAGCAGTAAATTTCTTTTACTTTACTTAAAGAAAAAATTCTTTACTTAAAGAAATTTCTTTACTTAAAGAAAAAAAAGTTATTCTTGCATGATTTGAAGTTGATATTGTCATTTCTTCAGCAAATAGGATGATTTGTGATTAGTGGTTATCTTTGGCTAGCCAATTCCAGATAATGTATCCTCTATAAAAGAAAGAACTGAAGATTGGATTCTTATTTTTTGCAAAAGCAAATTGAAAACATTTACCTGATAAGATATGGGTTTGAAACAAACTCAAGCATCCAAAGAAATTGTAAATATGTTCTGAAAAGCTTTGCTCTAAAGTGTTTTTCCTTTTTTTAGAAGTTTCAATAAGCTGGTTTTAACCAATCCTGTTTAGATATGTGAAGAGCCATTACAGCTTTGCACACAAATATTTTCATGTTTGTACCGGTTCTGTTTCATGAAAAAAAATGAAGCTTTGTACTGAAATCAGTCATCTAGTCTTACTTGAATTCTTTCCTATTGTGCAGAATGGTGAGTCAGGAAGAAAGAAATAAGTAATTAAGACATTTAGGAAAATAATTGGAATGAAATACAATGATACTAACTGTGTCAATATCTTACTGCTTTCATTTTCATGGCAGTTTAAAGATTTATAAAGTCACCAAGGCAATTTAAAGGAAATGAAAAATACCAGAATTATTCCAGGTACAGGAGGATCCCTCAAAGGAGGAGCTTTCCTTGATCATAATTCTAACTCTCACATCAGGAAAAGAAAAGTCAGAATTATTTTCCCGTACCCTACCAACCAGTTGAAGTATATAATTTCCATCATTTTTCTATCTATAGCACTCCATTACGGAAAACGCATTGTTTGTAAGACCAGATATGTGACTGACAGAGAAAACAATTTGTGGAATCATAGAATGGCTTGGGTTGGAAGAGGCCTTAAATATCACCTAGTTCCACTCCCCTTGCTGTGGGCAGGGAACTTTCTGCTAGACCAGGTAACCCCATCCTGCCTGGCCTTGACCACCAGTTGATTAGAGTACAGTGCTTATGAAGCCAAGGTTGCAGGTTCACTCCTGGTAGGGGCCATTCTCTTAAGAGCTAGACTCAATGATCCTTGTGAGTCCCTTCCAACTCACAGTATTCTGTGGTCCTAGCAGAGTCCTGCCCAACCTCCAGGGATGGCGAGTCCACAAACTCTATGGAATACTTGTTCCAGTGCCTCACACTGTCACAGTAAAGAGATACTTTCTAATATCTAATCTAAACCTACTCTTCTTCAGCCTGAAGCCATTCACCCTTGTGCTATCACTTTCTGCTTTGTGAAAAGCTCCCTCTTGAGCCATCTCAGAAGCCCTCTTTAGGTACTACAATTAAGATCAACAACTGAAGCCTTGTCCCTTTTTTGTGTCTAGCTATTCCTAAATCCTGCAAAAATGCCCACTGATATTCCAGCTGGTATATTCCATCTGGTGGATGGGGCCCGCCGCGTGGGACCCAGACAGCCACAGCCACCCCAAAGGATGTCTCGCTAGAAAGAGCTCCCTGGGGGGTCAGGGCGCTCCTCAGCTGGCAGAGGGGCTTCTCAGCTGGCGAGCAGAGCTGTGATTTTTCAGCTCAGTGATTTCAGCTTTCAGTGATTTCAGCTCAGTGCTCTTAGCTCATGCCCTTGTGAGTTAGCCCCTCTTTTAGCCGGCTGTGGTGAGAGAGAGAGAGGTCTCGTATGGAATTTCCGCAGGTGGTACTTTATTGCAAAGGTACCAGCGAAAGGGATCCAGGGACGAGAAACCTCTGCCGACCAGAGGAAACCCAGGGGTTTTTATGGGACACCAGGGTGGGAGGAAAAGGGTACAGAACCAATCAATTGTAACAGATCTACATAAAATCCCGAGGGGGCTTGTGGGTCTCCAGACAGGTCGCCGTAGCTAGGAGGTTTGTCTTTGTCTTAGGGGCTCTGGGTGAAGTTGCGAAATTCTTCCTTGACTCCTCAGCTTGGCTCCCTCCAGGGCAAAGCAGCCGGGGCTCCGCCCACCCCCACACACTGAGATCTACATTTGTGCATTCACTAGGATATATGTTAAATTAATATATTTTTCCTAAAGTTTAATATATATAAACAAATACATATTTTTTCCCCTAAAGTTTATCAAAACAACTATCTATAAATTTGAGGCAGGCCCAAATATAAGTGGATAGAAATCCAGAGAATATCGTATTTCTTCTTCATATGAGTTGTAGCAAATAATTTTAAACAAAAAGGTATAATGCAAAGAATAATGAGAGAATCTTGTTTTAGGAACTGTTGCTTGAACTGTCTCTAGAGAAGTCAAAGGAATTGAAGTCTCAGAGGGCATATAATTCTTAGTGAACCTAAAGAAGTATTTGTTGGCAAAGTATTTGTCTCACTATGGAAAAACAGTATCCGCCCTCTATGGCTGGATGACTAGTGTTCTTCTCCAAAAAGGAAAAGGACAAGATGACATGTTCAATCAGCTTCAGTTCTTTTCTCAAGTAGTCAAGTTTTCAGGAATTAGATAAGTATTCCATTAGCAATGCTAAGACTATCTAAATTAAAAATGAAAAAAGTCTGAAAAGAATTTATATTTCATGAGAGAGGAGAAAATTGCCTTTGATATGAAATATATATTAGATACAATTAAACAGGAGCAAAGCTGTGTATGAAGTGACACATTACTCTTAAAAGAGGTCTATAACTAGTAAATACTATATTTGCTTGATCTTTTTGGGTCAATAGTAAACAGTGAAAATCACACAACAGTTTTGTTCATGCCTAGCCATAATGTGACTCCTACATAAATGTATGATTAATACACAAGTATAGTAAAGAAAAAAGCATACAGCAGCATTTCCTAGTCTATAATTTACACATTCTCTGTTTTGAGCAATTTCTTCTGTTCAGCCATCTTTCATATGTCTTCTTTGATAGTAAGCATACAGAGAGAGGGATTCAAAACACTGATCTGTGGGATTTCTATTAGATATGAAACCTCATCATGCTTGAAAAAAACAAATTTATTTCCATTGATAGTTCAAAGAATTTCAATTGATTTGATCAGAATTTGCATTTCTACATGTTGAAATGTACAATAACTGTAAAAGCCAAAAATAAACTGTGCTAATACTTAATCTTCAGAAAGGAGAAACAAGTTTATGTTGCTTAACTGATCACTTGAAAAAATATGATGTACTCACCTTTCCAATGAAGCTGTGCCCTCTGTGTCTCAAAAATATGTTCCCTTCAGAACAAAAAATTGCCCTACAAAGACATTTGATTCTTGATGAAAAAGTATAATCTTTTTGTGCTTACACATAATAATAATAGTAAATTCAACTAAAATTTTTCACAAATGAAGTTGTTTAAGGTTATGGGTTAACATGATGGGCTTTCCTAGGATAATGAGTTCAGCAAATGCTTTATGAGGAAATGAAGACTTAGGTATACAAGCACATAACTTTAACTCTGTTGTCTTGGAACTGGCAGAAGCCACTGGAAATTATCTGTAAGTACTCCTGGTGTATTCATTATGTTCTTCTTGTGTCTTCCTAGTGTAACTATGTTTTTCTGAAGCGAGGAACATGTTGTAGTGCAATATGTAGTCCCGTATTGTAAGCCACTTGTGCTTTTATTTGGCCAACAGTTGCAAAGCATTCTTGTAGGTGATGCCTCTAATCCTCATTCTGCCTCACCAATCTGCATGTCCAGCCTAACACACAGATTAGCGTCTGCTAATACTTGTTGCTAATGTCTTGGCTGTATATGCTCTCAAAATTGTGTACAGTATTTTTTATACATCCACGTTTCTCACATCATGCATAAACAGGAATAGCACAAGCATACAACCTTGCAGCAATCCCGTGTGGATATGTGGGTGCTTTTGCAAGTTTTTCTAGGGAATACTTCCTGTTTAAGGATGTCTGTTAGATTGTGGTGTCATACTCTGTTGGTAGTTTTGGTTTGGAAGGCACATGGAATAACAGAAGAGAAAAGCTCATGGAGTGATAGGGTCATCTGAAATAGGGTCACCTTCCTTTTCAAATTTTAGAATAAATTAAAAAGTAAAGATGGCTTACAATATCTGCATAAATCTTAGTGCAACTAAAGACAATGTTTCATTTCATAAATAGAGGTGTCTGAAAGCTAGGTAGTAGAAAAAATTTTTAGGGAGCCTGATCTTTACATTAATTATGATTTTTTTTTTCCAGCTGAGTCAGACAGCACAGATTGAAAGGAAACCTCTGGGAAAGATGGATGCCTTTATTCATCGCAGTGTCTTTTCTCCTTCTTCTGACTTCTTCTTTCTTTCATCCATAACTTTGTATCCATAACTGGGAGCTATGATGTACATAAAACTGTCCAACAATTCTTCACCTCCTTGTCCTTTAGCTGTGTACCCATATTAGTACTTTTAAGGTCCCTAGACACATGGGGGTCTGGCATTCCCTGTGCGTTCTCTGTGACAGTTGTCAGAAGTACAAATGACATGCAGGCAAGTACATATAGAGAAAAATAGTGGAGGAGCTCAGGACAACACAACTCCTTTTGTCTTTGCTTCTAACAAGTACAAAGAGTAAGGTGGAATGAGTAAAAAAAAGAGTGGGAAGAAGGAAAAGGTAAGAAGTCCAGGCATGAGGGGTAGAAACATTTCAAACTCTGGGCTTTTGTGGTTTAAATTACATCTGTAGAGGAAAATGCTTGAGGAGAAAGGCACTTTGGATGGTGGTAAATTACACCTGTAGATGTAAAATGGGAAAAATACATTGTTTAAGTCACTTTTCTTGAAAGATTTTGAAACAGTATGCCTTGTGACTATCTTGTGCACAGGAACTGATCTGTGATGCTTGCACCTGCATGAAAGATGAATTTTGATTTTGTTGTTACAACTTTTGGTTTTATTCTTTGAAGAAGTAAATGTTCTGCAATGTCAGATGCTAAACAGAGGCATACAGATATAGCAAAATGACCAAAGGCTGATTACACCTTGTGCAGTGAAAAGAAAGAAATTTACAACCTATCAAACACTCAGAAAGGCACTGGTAATGTATTTTAGTGAGAATGGCTGAGTGGTCTGTGGTCTGACCTGGAATGCCACAATCTTCCCAGAGAGAGCTCTTGCAAGAGACAACCTTCCAGGGGTCTTGGGCAGTCCTCCAGCTGCTGGGCAGCATCAGTAAGGGGGACACAGCCTGTGGCTGCAGGTGATCAGCTCTTAGCAGTAATTTCAGCTCTTGTCTTTCGAGGTGATCCCAGGCCAACTCAGAGACAGAGAGACAGGAGTGCTGCGTGGTGATTCCAAAGGGGAAGCCTTTATCGTCCAGTACCCTGCAAAGCTCCTACCTGAATTGGGCAAAAGCTGGGGTGTTTATGGAGGAAAGTGAGGGGGGTACAAAGAGGATAACCAGGATAGAAAGAATCTACATGGATATATTAGAGCATTATGGGTACTTGTCATGATCAGGGAGAACAGCCTCATCTAAGGGTTATCCCTCCCTGGGAGGGTTGAGATGAGCTTATCACAGCCCATTCAAGGGCATCCCTCCAGGGCAGAGCCTTGGCAGATCATCACCCTCTGCATTTTAATAGGCTTGTTTCACGTGAGCATTTTTATTATCTTTCCTGATGAGGAGTTGGTGAGCAGTAGGTTGTACTTGTATTCATTTGTCTGAGAGGCTGAGAGTACATGAATAGGAAGAGCTAGTTATTATCTCTTTTAATTCGAGAACTGGAGATTTTCAAATTACAGCAACAGATGTTAAATTAAAAGAGGAAAAAAGTCCATATTTCTTCAAAATGTACATAATTAAGCCAATGAAAGGCACAGATCCAAAGGTCTGAAATCATAGATGAGATAAAAATAAGCTTATACTTGCATTTGTTCTTTTACTGTCTCTTAAGTGACTGCTGTGGTTGGGGTGGGGTGGCATTGAAAGACATTCTCATTGAAGTCAATGTAAATTCTGCATCTAAAAAGAAAATTTGTCATTTTTATTAAGAGAGAAAAATTAAAACAGTTAAACACAAGGAAGCATTTCCACTCCTGATGGAAGAATTTTAAATTAGCATAATCATAATATATTTCTTGTATAAGCACTGGTCTTGCCTGACTGAGCCTTATATTGATAATCTGAAATAGTTATCTTAGATTATGCATAGCACCTGTTTTTTAAAAACGGTCTGTAATCACAAAGGAGAAAGCTGATTAATGGAAATATTACTGAAAAGGTTGACAATATCTTTATTTGTAAAGCAAAAATTGCGTACAGGTATTTGTAAATACACAAATAAATTGAAAAACCCAAACACAGCCCAAGTAAATGCAAAACAAATTTGCTTGTATATCCATAGTATTTGTGGTATTTTTTCCTCCATGAATTAGTGAAGGAAAAATGTAGCTCATAATGTTTTGGGAAATAAACCAAAACCAACAAAACCCCATTAGGAACAATCAGAAGAGTAACTGCCAGATTTAAGTTTCTAACAAATTACTCTGTCCATCCCACGTGAACTTTATAATTGAAGATCTCTGTTATACAAAAATTTAATGGAGGTGATTCTGCTTTAGTTGTTTGGATTATGTGCTTGTTTTGGAATCAAAAGGTTTTATTTTTGTTTTGCCTTTCTTTGTTTCATCCTTTCATTTTGAGGACCCCAATTTAAAATATCTCCTTCAAATGGATTTGCCCATGTCTTCTTGCCTTTTGTTACTCCAAATAGGAAGTAGGCTTCACTCTTAAATTTCTATATTGCTGTCAAATGTAATTAAATTTATCAAGAAACCTACCTGAAAAGGTTTGGTTTGCAAGTGCTAAACAACATTAACCTGAAGGGAACACTAGTCTAAAAATCTGAATAAACCAAGTGTTAGCAAAGCTTACGCATTCTTGACAGAAATAGGGAGAGGGGAAAGAAAGATATTATGCTGTTCTCCTGAACAGTCTCAGCTGTCTGAATGTCTTGATGTTCTAAATCTCTCTCCTGTCCTGCCTGGGCATTCCTCTAGGGAAATCTTCAGTAGCCAAAAACCTAGATTAAGAGGTGCGCAGTGGTTGCAGCCCTGCTTGTAAACTTCTGATGTTTGAGCCCACTTAAAATGCTGTTTCAGTGCTGCCTATTCATTTGCAATTTTATTCACTGCTATTAAAAAAGATAGCATGTGTCTGCTGCTGTTTCTGGAATACATAAAAGAGTTCAGCAGAAACAGTAAATTCCTTGGTTGTTCTGGCTTCCAGACCCACACCACATAAATGTAGAGAGAATGCCTCTTCCCACACCTCTGTCAGAAGCTGCATGGTGTGGATCTTGAAATGGGGATCCTGAGTGGTTTCAACTGGTGTTAAAGAATTATTAGAAATGTAACAGTGAAAGAGTAATATGGAAGCAAAATTTAGAGGGGTAGTTAAAGCTGATACTTTAAATGTGTGTAAGTAAAGTGTAAAGAGACATACCACTGGCATTTTATCTTATCTCTCTGTAGACTTCTCCCTGAAGCTGAAAATAGTTAGTATTAAAACTTCACTAAACAAGAACTGCTCTTCTGGTAAAAAAATGTGTGTGTGTGGGGGGGGGAGGGGTGCCTTTGTATAGTGAATTATTTAGATGTCTTTATAACCTGCAGTTATTACATGTCAGGTGTAAAACACAAAAAAATGCCTTTTTTTTTTTTTTTTTTTTTTTTGTTAAATCTCTACAAGTTGTTGAATTTCAAAGGTAATCTCAATGACAGCTAATGCCGGGTAATAATGGTTTTGTATGCATGGTTTTGCCTTCAGTAACATTTGTGTAGTGACATTACAAGGAATGTTATAATTTTTCATCTAAGGAAAGAATAGCAAATGTCAGGATATGAAAAAAGAAAGACTCTATTTTCCTTCTACCTTTCCCAAACTCATTTGAATAAATGGTAATAAGCAGACATTTTATGTTAGCTCAGAAGATCTGATATTGTGAAGTATGAACTACAAGTTAACATAACATTTGCCCAGGAGAGAGAATACTTTGTTGTATTGTTCTGAAATACAGGATTAATGTCTGATATGGGGTAGGATGCTTTTCTGCTGAGTTATTATTGTAGAACTGTTGGGCCAGATCCTTGAAGACTGTTTATTTTTTTCCACTATTTTAATGTCACTGAAGAGCTTGGCAGGATGTTGCATCAGTATTGACTAGTTCTAAGGACTTCTTTCTGTATCAATTGTATCTTTTTGTAAATTGTATCAATTTACAAGTAATTTTTGTCGCAACTTACAGAAAAACGAGTCTCTGTGGACCATGTGCTCTAGTTATCAGTGTCTCTTAACATGGCGTTCTTCTCTGTATACTTGCCTAGTTATTATACCTAGGTTGCACATACTTTTACTCTGACAAACAAATTTACATGGTGAATGACTGTTTCATCTTTTATATCCATAAAATGAATTTTTTTTTCTTTGGAAAATGCATGTTGATTTTTTAAATTAGAACTGTTTTAATACCTTTAAGAGTTGTTTAGCCTCTTAGAGAAGAGATATGGGAGTCCTTTGCAGCATGTTTAAGACATGTTTTGCTGAAAAGTTTGGCTGTCACAAAACACAAACTCCTCTTTTACAACATGCCCCTTGCTGTTAAGTGGATTCTTTGGCTGTTGTAAACCTCTTTTGTCAAGTGGGTGTTCTGATTATGAGCCAGGCTCTACACTAATTTCCATCCAGGTTCATCCAGGACCAAACTATTCACATACATCTCTGTTTCATTATCTCCTGGGGTTTGGGGCTTGCTTGTTTGGGATTGATTTGGTTCATATTTTAAAACTGGTTTTATTTTCCCAATTTTTTTTTTCTTTTTAAAAAAGTAAAATGAAGAACATATTATGTACAAACACCTCATTCATGGTTATCATCTGGAAAAATGCCCTTTTCCATTATGTGCTAGGCAAGCCAGCAGGAAAAGAGTGAGAATAACTATATTGATCTCCATTTTCTTGGGACTGTGCAGCTGGATACAAAACTTAGCTTTCTTAAAGGAAAGAGAAATGAGGAATAAAGTGAAATGGCTGCAGCATTCTTTTCAAGAGGCAGACCAGTGGATCCTCATTTCAATGCAGACAACTTAAGTCATCACAAGTCAGTTCCAATAGTCTCCATAGGCTTACAAGTCCTTTATGAATTTGTTTCTTCTGAGAAATTTCAGATGAGGTTTTGGATAATGTCTGGGTCTGATTTGTTCAGTGATTCTTTTATGCTACCACATGGTATATCATTTTTACTTGAAAACCCCTCAATGTCATGCTTTTCTCAGGGAATACAATTTTGGTGCAATTCTAAAAATCTAAATGAAAGATTTGCAATATTGTTCTTTATCCATCTGTGGTAAAAACTTGCTCAGGAATGCTTTTATTCAGCTTAAGAAAATCAGGTAAATTAATTCAATGTTTCGTGATTAGTACAAAGACACTAATATTTGTCCTCTGAGTGCAGTTATCATGTGTAGTATACTTCTATCTGTCCTTTTCGTGCATGTGAGCAGTTCTATCACTTGCCTTTATAATTTCCTGTACTTTTATCCCTTCTCTCTCTTTAGCAGTTAGAACAAACTATGTGTCGCTCTAGAGAAACTTATGTTAAGGGCTTGTGGCCTTTGGCTTAAATTAACTTCTGTGAGGTATAAATATTACTGCCATTTAATGGAGGGATCATTTGGCTGTTCTGAGCTGGCTTAGACTTCCATACCTGGCTTCATGAGTGAATTATAAATAATTTCTGCAAACATTCATGCTTGAGGAAAAAAAATGAAATATTCAATGTGTTTAGAGTGGGAAAATACTTTGGAGGTGGAGGGAAAATATTTCAAAAAAGTGCATTTCAACACCTGGAAAAGCAAGTGCACATAGAACTGACTTCTTAGTTTAAGCCTCAAAAGGGAAGGTGCTGAATCATGCAGGCTTTACTCATGTGTCCATTTCCCCTTTGAGATCATTTTCTCTGCAAAACAGACCAGGATTTTTCTCACTTGCTTTTACAAGTATTATACTGCTGTGTAGAAAATACGCCTTGGTTCTACCTCTGGCATGAAACACATTCAGCTCATCTTGGTTTTATGTAATACTCACTATGATAAACAAAGTGGTATTTATCCATGAAGTTGATGTCATCTGAAAACACCTAAAGCCAGGATTCTTGCTGATTTGCATGTGTATGAAATCATCTTTTAGTAGTTGTAGCCTGGTGCTCTAATTTCTGGAGGTCTATGTCAGGTTCTGCCATCTATGACTTGTGCATTTAAAAAAGAGCAGGTTCAAGGAAAATTTGTCTTATCTAGTTCATACTAGGCAAGTAGGCCTTTGAAGATGGCAGCTGGGAGTGTACTTTCTTCCTCTCTGTTTCTCTCATCAGTCTGAAGGGTGAGGCAGTGTCCTAAAAGCTAATTTTTATCTGTGAAATGGGAGCTTCAATAGAAGTAAAAGAAGCAATTTCCAAGGGTCTTGTTGAAACAATAATTGAACAAGTTAATAGTTCCCCCATGTTTACTTTATATGATAGGTAAATCCTTTGAAGATAAGTTCTTTCGGAACAAATAAGAAAGGGTTAGTTTACTGTAACACAGTTTTACTATTCCCAGTACCAACAGAACAACAAAGGGGACAGAATCTAGTGCTGAAACACTCTAAGGACTGACTGGTGCCATATTTTGTGTTTTGAGCTTCAAGACTGGAAATTTAAGCCAGGTGGATGAAACCTCCCCTCATATCCTCTTACCATCCTAGGAATGACCTGAGAAATTCAAATATCTCTGCATGCCCTTAATCTCATTATAATTTAGAAAACAATACTGCTAAGACTTACTAAGCTTTTGGAAAAGCTGGTAAAAATTGAGGTTTTCTTCTGCTTATTCCTAGAGTACTTTCTATTCAGTATGGGTAAGCACATGTAAAGCACACATCTGGACTAACAAAAAAGAGTTTTGGGTATCCAACACAAGTGTGAAGTAGGCAGCACAACTGTGTGATTCTTGCTTATTAAACATTTTGTTCACTTGAGATTATTTCAAGCCTTTCTGCTGTGAACACCATTTTTAGGAATGGAAAATCATCCCCAGCTGAGTAATACTGTTGATTCTTGGTAGGCAGGTTGTCTCCAGACACATATTTCTGTGACCTTTGCTCGTGTCTAGTTTCACCTGAATGTCGGTGGGGGAGAGTGGGAAGGTGTAATGATTTTTTTCTCAAAGGGTTCAAAATTGCTTTTAGAACAATTTGTCCTTTTCAAATTTGTTGCAGTGGTTGCTCTTGAAAGGTTGTTATTCATTCCCAGTTAACATTTACAGAGTTTGAAAGAGTTTTATCCATGTTTAGAATGGGAAGATAGATCCATGTTGTATTGCAAATATTCCAATATAGAAACTCATGTAAAAGTAATTGAAGGGATTGGAGCTGCAAGAAGGAACTTCCATATCTCTAAGAACAAAAACTAGAGAGATAGAATTGAATACTTCTGAGGATTGTGCCATTGTAGCATGAAAAAAAATTCTAACGGAATTTAGGGGATATTTGGAAATGGAATATTTGTCTAGGATAGTGTGTTGTAAACAGCTATCTTGCATTACCTAATGCAAATTGTCACTGAGACTCATTCAGCTTCTCTGCTTACAGAGACTGATTTATTCACGCTTGCTTTCAGGAGGCACAGATGGTTACACTTTGACTAAAACATACAAGTAAGAAATAGAGAACAAAGAATTACCAAATTCTCCTAACAGTACAGCAAAACTCCTTCACTGTGGTGGTGTATTTTGCTCATGTTTCTGTATGATTTGTTCGATAAGATTTTACATAATGGTTTGTTCTGTAACCCCCTATGTTTCCCCCTGTATGGTTTACCCCATGTTCAGTTTTATGTCACTCATTGGTTATATAACCTTCTGGTCCTGTCTGTCACTCTGGGGCCTCTCCCTGTGTCCAGAAAATTCCAGGGAAGGCGTCGAGTGATTGGGCAGGATCCAGACTTTCCCCTCCTATTGTGTTTTGTATGGTTGTTGCACATGTCTATTATGTTAAGAGCCACACCCTTACTGTACCCCATTGGTTCCTGACTGAACCCTCCCCTGTGTCACACCCCCTGTTAAAACTCACAGCAGAGAGGGGCTCATGGTCTCTCTGATGCTGGTGTCCAGAGGTGAGGACTCGACGTCTGGAGCCTCCAATAAACTCGGTTGGATTTACCCCTTGAGAGTCCCTCCTTTCATTTCCTTTGCCACAGCCACGCTGCACTCCCGACAAGCCAAGAACCACTGTGTTGCTGTGGTGCCAGGGCTGGCCGGACAGGTGACACAGGCACCCCCAGCAGGCACCCCCGCACTTCACCTTATCCATGCCCATTTTTTTCCTTCACATATAATCTCATTAATAGAACTGTTTGGCCTGACTAAATAAGCAAACCAAATCTTCAGAACCTCTTTTTCCTAGATGCTTCTCTTCAAAAATAGATTTCTGTGCAGCATTGTAATTCTGACTGCACTACTGATATGGAATTTGTTTGAGTTCTACCAGCCCATGCAAACTACTAGCTTTTATTAGCTTAAATTTCTCAGACCTCTTCTTAGTGTTGGCTATTTTAGCAACAGTTTGCAGATGTTCAGTTCAGACCTCCTCTAGAGAATTGTTTACTTAGTACTCTGGAACTGATGCAAGGGAAACTTAGATCATTTAAAATCAACCCAAGTTTGTATACATAATGTATAATAAAAGGAGGAAAGAGGGATGTCAGTTGGGAAAAAAAAAAAAAAGTGGTTTCTTTTCTGATCTATAGCTTTAAGAGTGCATAGAGTTTGGTTTTCATAAATAATTTTATGAAGTATTTATTTTAAAAATAAAGGAGCATACTGGTTTGGGTGGGTTTTTTTGGGGAGAGGGGTATTTAAATCTGTTGTGTAACCAATTAACCTGGCTATTTGCAGACCTTGTAGAATTCTTTTGGGAAGGCATTAATATGTTAAATAGTTGTTTTTCAAATTATGTTGTCATGGCTCTTTTAAGAACGTTTTCTACAAATCCTAGGATCTGTGAGCTCAAAATCAGCTTAACAAGTCTTTTCTTCATTGTAAAATATCTTGAAATGAAGAACTACTACTGCATCTGAAAGCTGATGGAGTTTTTAGCAAGAACTCCACTTTCTTTCCAAGCATGTGGATACAAGGATGTTTGGTTGATATCACAGAATCACATAGTGGCTGAAGTTTGAAGGGACCTCTAGAAATCATGTCACCTAGGGCCAGGGCAAGTGACTTCACAACTCTGGGCTATCTGTTCCAGTTCCCAGTCACCCTCACAGGGTGCCTCCTTACTTTCAGAGAGATCCTCCTGTGTTTCAATTTGTACCTTTTACATTTTGACCTGTAACTGTGCACCATCAAAAAGAACCTGGCTCAGTCCTCTTTCCTTCAGATATTTCTACACACTGATGAGATTTCCCTTAAATCTTACCCAAGCTGAATAGTCCCAGCTATCTTCTGGAGTACTCAGAAGCAGACATGGGACTCCAGGAGTGGTCATACCAATGCTGAGTATAAATAATCCTTTTTCATTTCCAGAGGTCACTTGACAAGATCCCTCACCACTGAGTATTTGACTGTTTAAGAATACAGATCCTTAAAGAGCCAGGTGATTTGCTGAGGAATAAATAAAACAATGCCAGAATAAATGGCCAGTTCTCACAGCATAGCAATGTCACCCCTCCAATTTTTCAGGGACTCTCTCAGAGTGCACTGCAACGCTGCAGGTGCAGACAGCCCTGTAGATTTACCAATGATCTTGAAAAGAATTAGTTACCATTAGGTAAGAAAGTATGTTGGCTATAAGGTTTTTTTCAGGTGGGAACAGATATGAGGAACTGGAATACACTGTATTAAACTGAAAGACAGGACAATAAAATGGCAAATGAAGTTGAATATGGGTTTAAATGTGAAGCAAACCAAAGAAGATTGTTTGTCACTCGGTGTGTAGTAGAGCAATATAGCTTCTCATTGCAATCTGCTGTGAACACTAAAATTTTGTGTAGATAGTAAGATGACTAGATATTCTCATGGTAAAGGAGTCCAGTAGAGGGTATATGAAAAAAAAATTGAAAATATAACTTTTGTACAAGGAAGTTCTTTCGATAAAAATTGTTGAAATCAGTGACAGTATTATCAGGAAAAGCCATGGGTTTACAATTCTTCTAGGAGCATGCAATGTTGGATGCAGTGTAGGGGGTCAGTGGTAGTGTGATTTTTTGGAATACCATTGCTCTTAAGACTTTGTTGCCTTTGTATAATTGGATAAGCCAAAGTAACAGCAATATCTGTTCATTACTTGACTCTGGACTATGGGGTAAAATTAATACCTGACAGTATTTGAACTTCAAGGAAATTAGCTTTAAGTTGATGCGTCTGTAGAAGACAGTTCGAACACCGGTAGCTTTACAGAGGAAGTTTATCCACAGCTAAGGTGTTACGCAGTGGAAAACTTGGTCTTCATCGCTTTACTTAGGCAAGACCACACTGTCTTCTACTGAAGCTCTATAGTCACAGTTCAGGAGTCTCCTGCAGACTACGAGCTTTTTTTGAGTTGATCACAGGAATATTTAGAATCAGCAGAGTAAAAACATGAAGTAAATGCCTAGAGTTCAGAGTGGCAACAGAACTGAAACAATAATTTTAATCTCCTGGCATCAGCTCTGCATCAGGTGTAATTTTCTTCTGTGATACTTTGCTACAAATTGTTATGACATTAATAATCTTCAATGTTTATGTAAAGAAAAAAAAATCAGCATCTGGGGAATGTGTGGGTTTGGGGGGGCAGGTTTTTTTTGGAGTTTTGTTCCTTTTTTTGTGCAAAATTTTATAATCAATTATACATCAAACTAGAAGCTCATAAATTTATTCTGTTAGTAAATGATAAAACAAGCTAATTCACTTCCAGAAAGCACTGCTATATCCTTGTAGTTATTTTCTCCACTTTTTGTTAGTCTTACTAGATATTTAAAAGTAGAAAATTAACTTTTTTCTACTTCGCTACTAGTTGCTTAGTAGCAGATTTAAAGCCTGTCGAGGTTCTTGAAAAGTTCCTGATATCTACTGTGAGATTTTGGTCTGAGTCTCATTTCTTAATTTCATTTGGTCAAAAGCTCTTTAAATGCCTTTCAACTCATTAAAAAACTTGATCTGTCAGGGTGTTCCATGTGTGTTCATAGTTTAGTTTGTGCATGTCAGGGTTCATATGGGTTTTTGTCAGTCCTAGCAGTAGAAGAATTTCTGAACTTGCATACATGACTTGAAGTATTTTTGTACAAGTAGCTGATATTTGAACTAAAGGTGTCTAAAATCACCATGACTGTAAATTGTTAATCTGGATCACTGTTCTGCCCTGGTTACCAGCCTGAGCATGAATATTGTACTGGAGTTGCCTTAAGGGTATTAGATCAGAGACCTAAATTTCCTAAGTCATGTTTAGTGATTAAGAAGCTTTTTCTTGCTTTTCAGGTTGAAGTCTATTAAGGAAGCATGTTTAGCCATGCAGCTTTTGATAGGAAATCTAAGGGTATGGCACATGTAAAGGCATGTCAGGACTCATTTTATGAAGAAAAAAATCATGTTTCAAGTTCAAGTGGAACTTGAAGCATAGTTGTTAGCACTTGAAGATTACAGACCTGTCAAAATTCAGATTTTTATCACAATAAAACGAGAATGCTTTGTGCATCCTGCTGCTCTACTAAAGGTGTATGCTCTTATACTAACCTTCTGGGAACCCAGTAAGCTGGACACTTCTCTGAGGTCCTATTCTATTTCTGAATTGCACAGATAAATTCTCTTAAATTAGACATTTGTTTGCATGATTTGAAATGAGACCTGGGATCTCAGCTTTCAACATATTCAGATGCCTCCTGGAAAACTGACAATGTTCAGGCACTTCCTTCATATTGACTAATCCCCTAGATTTCAAAGGGTTTTTTTCCCCCCTGGTGCTGTTCAAGGTGCTAAACCTCATCCTCTGACCACTTCGGCCTACCTGTTGTTAATCTACCAATCTTAAGTATTATTAATGCCTATCAACAGGGAAGTGACCCAGGAAAGATGTAGCAAAACAGGATTTCAAAATAAAAACCTCCAAATAAAATGTCTTTTCTCAGCCATTGCTGAGCAATCTCTGTATAAAATGTTCACAAGCTGAGTTAAAACCTACTTATTTTGACTATATGTAATTAGTGCCACTGTAAAAGATGAACAAATTATTTCTATTTGGCACAAACATCAGTTTCATTATACGTGATTTTGCAGTGATGTTAGCTCCTAAAATACTAGTGGAAGAGCAAATGCAAAGCTTTCTCTAGGTTACATAGTGCTGCAAGTGGTGGCAAATGTGGACCTTCATGAAACAAAAATACCAACTTCCTGTGAAGAAGGAAAGGTGGATGACTGTGGTTCAAGGTGGAGTCAACATTCAGCTGATGTTCTTTTCCTCAAGACTCCAAAAGACAAATAGAAGTTCATTCTGTGAGAGGAAGTGGAGCAAAAGTAGGTGAAAGACATTGAACTGATCACCTTTTGCTGGAACAGAGTGAGGCATGGGAAAATATTTTGAAAAAATAGAGGCATACACCTGCTATAATGCAAAACACTGTTCAAAATTCACAGTTAGGAAAAGCACACAGTAGTAACAAATGGTGATAATCTTTAACCTTTTTTTTTTTTCCCCCAAATATAGAAAAGGGGTATCTAACCCATTCTGATACTTATCAGCAAGGCACAGTTGATAATCCTGGGAAAAAGACACCTACCACATTTTTTGACATTTTATTACAGTATATATATAAAGCATTCTAGATACAGGTTATGTGTTTGGTGGAGTTCCCTTTGTGCCTTTCTTTTAAATATTTTGTTTCTTTACCTTGTCATCTTCCTTATTTGTTTCTTGTATTACTAAAGTTAAATGGGATTTCCTGAACATCACTGTTGTCTGCCTTTTACTTTAGATTCTGTTTCCATAGTAAACAATTTTTCAGCTGGAAAAAAAATCTGATGGAAATATTTGCATTTATAGAATCTGGAACAAAACTTGCTCTGCTCCCAGACAATACTCTGTTTGAAATTGAAGCTGGCCATAACTCCCTAATACTAATACTAATAATTTCTAAAGAGGTCTTAGGCTGACTTAAAGTAAATGAGAAAACTGATAAGTTAAAATAGTCATTCAGAGTCCACAAGAAATCAGAAACACTGAGAGCAAACACAGACATGTTCCTCAGTGACAATGGATTTCTGTGAGTTGAGTGCTGGGAGAATATGTCAGCTCTTTTGTCTGAGATTTCTTCAGATATCTTAGTGATGAAGGACTGAAATCTGCTTGAAATTTCAGGATAATAAGTGTAATAATACTGATATTGGGTCTTTACTGTCTGATGTATTTTGAATCACAAGTTTTAAAAACTATGTGGACCGTTGGATAACAGATTCTGATTTTTTTGGTTTTTTCTAAGTAAAAAAAAGTTGATTTACAAATGCTAGTATATGGGCTGAATGAACATAGGTCTTGAATGAAGGCAAACTTTTTTATGCAATACAGAGATTAACAGCTTGTCATATTTGTCATAAACAGTATGTTTACTTCATTGAACTATTCTACTTGTAGGACAGCATGGGTGGATTTATCCCATGTAATGTGTCTTCAGGCAAAACGATCATTCCTGCATCACACAGATAAACAAGTGTTTCAAGGACAAAATGTGAAGAAACTGGGTTAATCATAACTCTGAGGAAATAAAAGGCATTTCAGAGATTTAAGCAGATCAATCAAGATTTTGTCACTGGATTTACAACTACAGAGTAAAATTCTTAATTGAACTTGAACATTATAGACATTAACTTTGTAGAAGTTAACATCTTGTTCACTGGCAGTCCAATGAGATAGCAATCCTAAATTTCATACACAGACTGAATTTTCAAGGTGTTATCAGTTTAGTTCAGTGACTAACTGTGTACCTATGGTCTTCATAGAATATTGCCTTTAAAGCTTTTGTTACAGAATTACAGTGAATGCTTAAAACACTCCTGGAATGTTAACAGCAGCATATACATACAGTTAAGCACTGGATTACATTAATCTTGTCAATACCTGCTGAAAATAATTTCAACATGGTGGTGACTCTTTGAGAATTTGTTACACACAAAAAATAAAATTACATTGTTTAACCTGAGCAGAAATAGGCAAGTGTGGCTTTTTTGGTTTAGAAACTGTTCTCACAAGGACTGGAAAAATATCAAGGATATGAGTATCAGTCAGACAGCAGTCCTTATCCCATTATGATGTTCAGAGTTGTTTGGTGATTTTTATTTTCATTTTTAGTATTTTTTTCTTTCTGTGAGAGAAAAAGTGAGTTAGACCTGAGCATAATATTTCAGTAAGTTATTCTCATTGTGTCCACTTGCCTTTGGTTACTCCCATTAATAAAATGCTATCAATCTTTAGAAGCATTTAACAAGCCTCCCTCTGAACTTTATACATCATGGTGCTCAAAAGTCCTATTAAATATTTAACAAGACTTACAAAAATTGCATGCAGATGGTTTAATGGTGAAAGATCTTTAAAATACAGCATATTTTATGTTGTGTGTTGCACATCATTCCTTCATGATGAATTCCAGTAACTCTGATGTCCAGTCAGAAGGTGCAAGAAGTTTGAGTGTGTCTTTTCTCTTTTCTTATCTGATTTTTAGATGTTTATTAAAGAAAAGAAAATATGAGAATCCTCAGGCATAAATGGTCTTTGAATCTTTTTCTATTCATTCAGCTTTTTAAATCCTTTACAGAGAACACACGGTGGTCTACAGTAAACTGGTACATATGCTGCTCACCGTGGGGAAAAAACCTAATCTGCAAAACAAATTCTTATTTTTTTTAAATACACAGATCACCTTCTGAATAGAAATGCTATGTTGTTTACCTCACTGCACTTTCAGGTTAAAAAAATTAATCCATTATTCAAGAAAAATAATAAGCAACAAGTGCCTATTTCACACTATGACACTAGTACTGGCAAATCCTTCCGGCTGACTGGCAAATCCTTCAAAACTGACCAGTTTTCTTTTTGTAGAGTGTTAACCTGCTATTAGTTTGTGAGAAATCTTTCCTTCTGGTTTTCTGAATATGCTAATTCTTTCCAGTAGATGATTACCACATTGTGTTTGTAAAACTTGTATTGGATAGATTTTCATTTTGTTTATAGCAGCAGGACACCTATTCTGATAGAGGAGAAGAAAGAGGGTGTGAATTTTGAAACTGGCATTAGTTACACCAAGGCTCCAGACAGGCTGAAGCATGGTTCCCTCCCTGCTCCCACCCATATATTCGATGGCTTGTGCTAGTAATTATTTTGGCTTTCTCAGGTGCTTGTGTCTGCCCTTGGTATCCCAGGTGAATACCATGCTTATTCATCCATAAAACCATCTCTGAAACTTATTTGTCACATGCATTGCATCAATCTGGTAAAGTTATGCATAATGAATATCTGTGCATTAGCAAGTGTGTGTGATTTTAGGTACTAATATAAACTTTTCAGGTGTGTCATTCCTCCTTCCTCTGAGTATTACAATCCTAAGGATTTTAGGTTTTAAAAATTTGCTTTTAAAAAGAATTGGTTTAATTCTCACAATGCTTCAGGCTTGTTGGCCTTGTACCCAAGAAGTTAGTGAGGTGTTTTAAAAAAGGATTTGAGTCTCATTAATGGGCAGGTTTCTGCATTTAAATGCATTTATGCATTTAAATGAAATAAGTGATACTGAGCACAATCTACAGTTCCTCTCAGTTCTTGGTTAGATTTGATGCTTCTTTATGAAAAGTAGCCTTGACTGATCCAGACATCTAAAAATGAAAGTACCAGTAGGTAGCAGGAAGATAGTGAGAGTTTTCACTTCGTGGTTGAAATTTTTCTGACATAAGCTGAGGATGACAATACATTAGCTCACTGAAAGAGAGATATGTTTTTTGAGTTCCTTTAATTCAGTCATTGCCTTCTACAGCCTTTTCCTGTCAAA
Organism: Sylvia atricapilla; assembly: GCF_009819655.1. NCBI lineage: Eukaryota > Metazoa > Chordata > Aves > Passeriformes > Sylviidae > Sylvia > Sylvia atricapilla. The sequence goes on along the minus strand of NC_089174.1, from coordinate 55,443,393 downwards.
ACTGAAGAACTTCTCAGCCCTTCAAATCTCTGTTTATAAGGCAGCCAATCCATCTCCTGGATCATAGTTAGTTTTCTTTTTCTCTCTTCTATCTTCCCCTTCAGATGCAAAGAGTAGAATGACATACAGCCCTCAAGATATGTGTGTGTCAGTGTTTGTTACAGGAACAAATAGATGACCTTGTACTCAGTGACCTTCTTGAAGCCAAACTTTTTATTCTCAAGGATTGTTGCACAATGAGCTGATGATTTCGGAGAACTTCCAAGGATGACTCAGAGATTTTGTTCCTCATTTTAACTCTCAGCTCTGTGTTGTTCCTCCACAGCACAACCTTACACCTACTACATCCCTGAGGCCCTTCTAGAGTTCTTTGCCATGGGCACAGCATTTGACTACCCATAAAGAGCCTGGTATGACCTGCATCTTGGAGATTTCAGGTGCATTTGCTTTCCAGGTGTCTGAAAGGGAATTGATATACAGCTGTAGCCAGTACCAACCCTTGAAAGACACATCCTACTCTTGCAAATATTCCATCCTGAAAGTCACCCCTAAGAACTACCATTTTTTCCTCTCCTGCATCTCTCCTCTATTGCTAAAATTATTTCTTACTCAATCCCACAGCAATGGAATTTCTTTATAACACTTCATGTGGAACCTTGTCATAGGCCATTTGAAAATCCAGTCAGGATTAATTCACATGGGTATTGCTATCCTTCTGCAATTCCAATAGGTTAATAAAGCAGAATTTCCGTTTACAAAACCCACACTGATGACTCCACAACAAAACTGTGCTCTCCTGTGTGTGTTAAGTAATCTCTTTCCCCATTTTCTTCCAAAAATCCCCTTCAAATCAGCTTTTAAAGATTTTTATGGGAGTATATGGACTTACTTGATTTGCAAAACTACTTAAGATGGGCTGTAAGAAAAAAATTGAAAATAAAGAATTTAAACTGAGAACTTTATTATGATGATTGATTTTTATTTCCATGTAACACTCACCAGATTGTTATATTTCATAGTATATTTGAATATTTTGGGAACTTTACAGCCATTAAATTGATGTGTGAAATTCACAAATGAGATAATTATTTCTTTTTTGGATGGAGTGCACAAAATATCTCTGGCATTCAAGTGTCTTGACAGTGAACTCTTCGCTGTATTGCTAAGGATTTTGTCATTGGATAAATAGTGATTTTGGAATTTATTGCATTTGTCCAAGAAAAAAAAAAAAGTCTAGTTCAAATACAGTTGTGTAGGAAGTTCAAGGAGAGTAGTTTCACATATCTTAAAATTTAATTTTAGGTTGAAATATTCTGAGTTTCATGGAAGTTAAGTCCTTCTTGGAAGAATATGACTGTGACAAGCTACTGTTGATGCTTTCCTTTTGCACAGCTCAGGCGCGGCAGACTCTTTTTTTGCTATACATGCTCTTGTGTTGTATTGCAGGTTGCTCTGGAAACCTTCAGAGATGTAGGAATAGCATGAATCTCCAGAAATTTTGAGGTGGGAGTTTGGAAGAGGGGAAGATGTTGATGACTGTGACAAAATCTCCAGTAGAAGGGCTTCAGGGTTTGCAGTGGGGCTTCAATGACTTTCTTCCTTTTTTTCATAGAATTAGAGTGCACCATTCATCCCCTTCCTTACACCCATCCAAACATAAATTACCTACCCTAAACACATTTCCTGTTTGGGAAAGTCCTTTTGTGCATCAAGTAAATTGACTCTGGCTTATGCCTTGAACATTCTCTTCAGCATTAAAATCACAGATTTTTGTGCACTGTAGGAGACAGTGCAAATAAAGAAGAGTGCTTACTGGATCAAGTACATGAAGGATCTTAAGTAATCACGGAACATTTAAAAGATTATGGAGAGGCTGAAGGATCCCTGACTCTAGTATGTGAGCTTGCATCTATTCCCACTATTAGCATGAGGAAAATGAACTCTTTTGTTGGTTTTCTAACTCTTATTCATCCGTAGATAAATAAGTACAAAATTTCAATCTTTTTCTTTGAGGTAATGTGAATTTGTTTCTGACCCTGCCGCTGCAGGGTAGTTTCACACTGCAAATTCACGCTTCAGGGTGATTTCTTTTGTTCATTAGCTTGTCTGCTACAGTTTCCTCACTGTAGCTGGTGCTGCCTCCCACCAGGATAGTCTAGTCAGGTTACTTTTGGGCCACCATCAGAATAGGGAGTTGCCAAAATAAATGTTTTCTAGAAAGATTTCACACTCATGTCTAATGAAATAGACATTTTTCTGTTGCTTTAGAGCTTAGGTTTTCTTCAAGGTTTGTAATGAAAATATTTCATGACCTGTTGACATATTCATATGGTGATTTTCAAAAGAGAGATTTAGTTTACAAAATGGTCTTGGCAACAAGCTGGAATATCTGGGAAGTTGAACAAAACTGTTGACAGGCAAAATTAGGACTGAATCATAACTGATGCTATGTTTGCAGCTGACATATTTTTTATACTGACCAATAGGGCTTGCTTTAGTGTTCTTGAGAGTTCAAGAGTGAGATGGGTAATTGGTGCATACTCGCAGTGGTGATTGTGTTTCTGGACATAGTTACATGAGTGGCAGTTTTTGACAGAATTGGCTGGCATTCAACTCCTGTGGATGTAAAAACTACAAAAACAGCACAAAGAAAATGCTTGGCTTTTAAGAAATTACTCAGAGTGAGAAAACGTCCTTTTTTCATTGCCATTTGGGTTCCCCTATTTTGTATGCTTTTCTTTACATCCTATATTTGTTTTCTTATCACAATGGAGCAATTCCAGGTTTTGTCTTATTGTCCAGGTTCCCAAGTTCATCAGAAGTTGTTCACTTATTTCTGCTGGTTCTAAAGCTTGCAATTACCCTAGTAATTGTTCATATTATGCATGAAATGAGCCCAATGGCATATGGTTTATTTTATGGTTTTATTTATGGTTTAATTCTGTTGAAGGACCATGGTTTTATCTGATGCAAAATACCTTAAAAATTGTAAAACTTTAATTACACTTGTAGTCATTGATTTTCATGTAAATGCAGCTGTTATCTTTTAGAGGCCTTACGAGAAGTTGAACAATTTTCTTTGGAAACAATAGTTCAGCCTTTTGACAGCATCACTTATGGGGAAAAATGCATATTCCATGCAAGTGATTGCAATATCAAACATGGGGATCAATTTATGAACATAATACCAATCGCTGCAGGGATTTTTTTTTTATATTAGCATAATTCACAGAAGTGTGATTAACATAGACCTTGCACTGTGATGTAAACTTGAAAACACAGATGACTTTTGGATGACAATTCAGGACAAAAAATTCGATCCAGTACAATATATTTTTGTTTGTTTTGAAATTTAATATAGCTTCTAAAGATTTTACAAGTAAGTGAGAAATAGAGAGAATTGAGCGTCATAATTGTGGCAAATGGGGAATTTTAAAATCGTCTAATGTATACTGAGCAAATGCTAGGCCTAAAATCCAAATATTTCTTTCAGATAATATAATGACATTTTGATACCACTTTCAGGGTAATTAAGGATGGATGTAAAATTGACTTGATAGAAAAGATAGCATTGATAGAAGTGAATAGCATTTATGTGTGTGAAATTCACATGCATACACATTGACAGAAGTTATATGATACCCATGTATTTTAATTTTCTCATGAAGTTTTAAATTTAAAAAATTAAATTCAAAAAAATCTACAAAAATAAAATTTACTAACTGAAAATATACTACTATGCTCTGATAAAGCTGATTTAGCTTCACTACATGTAGTATCCATTAAAAAAAAAAAAAGAAAAAAAGGTATGGTTTGCATTTAATGAATACTATGAAGACAGAATATTTGCCATAGCAAGTATAATAGAAATCTTAGAAGAAATGCCAGCCATATTTACACCATCCATATTTTTTTAAAAAATAGGCTGTTTTTGGTAAAGTCTGGACCACCTCAAACTTTTTCAGCAGCTAGAGAAACTAATATTTACTGTAAAATCTTGACTTTGCACAGATGTAGAGCTTCAGTGCTTAACATTTATTGCTGTGTTTTACAGTATTAGCACTTGCCCAAATCTCCTGAATCATAGACTGTAATGCAAAAGTTTTTAATTAAATTTTCTAATATTGAGGCATGCTATATGTATAATGATTTGCTAAAAAAAAACCCAAATCCAAAGAACCAGCATTCCACTGCAAAAGAAAAAAAGAAACAGAAAAAGAAAAAAAGAAAAAAGCTTTGTGAGATGAATTTAAAGAAAACCTTGAGCATAATATTCAACTTTTCCTTCAAACACTGAGCACTGGTGATAACAGAACTATGAAAACTCCTGGTTATTAGGAGTTTGTTGACAGTCCTAGGTTGAGCTATCAAGGTAATAGGTGAAATTTATTATAACATTTAAGAACTAAAGTATTTTGGAACAAATACAGTTCCTGCTTCTTACAACCTTAGTACATTCACAATGATATCTTGATTCACAGCTCACAAGTTTAAAAGTATTTATTTCTCAATACCTAAAGAAAATTTTTTCCTAAAAATAAATGTTACATAAGATGCTGAGTGTAATTTTGATTTGGTAAGATTTTGATCTTTGCTGAGAGGGAAAATTTCATAACTTTACAAAACATAGTAATTAATCTGTCAAAAAGCAAGTGGAAATATTCTATTATTGTTGCATTTTTCTTTTCAAAAATACAAATGTGAGGGGAATATTTTTTTTTGCATTCTTCCAAACATGTGGTATGGGAAAATGTCAATCTGGAGAACTTTTCAGGACTGATTTTTTTTCAACTTTGGGTTTAACAAAGTTTTACAACTTTGAATTTTTCAGTATGAGACTATTTTAAATCAGTATCTATATTTAGCTCTAATCATTACACAGGGATGAGATTGGGAGACTTTGCAGAATGGCTTGTATTAACTGTGAAAAACTGAGTCTCTCACAGCTGTTGAACAGACTAATGGACTGGTCTGGGTTGGAAGATCATCTAGTTCCAATGCCCTGCCATGGGTAGGGACACTAAACCAGGTTAATCAGAGCTTTAGCCTGATCTTGAGCACTGCCAGGAATGGGGCATCCACAGCTTCTCTGAGCAACCAGTTCCATTGTCTTATCACCCTCACACTAAAGAATTTCTTCCTTATACTGAATCTAAAACTTTTTCAGTATGAAGCAATTTCCCATTCTTCTCCATGAAATATACATGTCCTTTTAAAAATATTTTTTTGTCTTTCTTGTAGGTTCCCTTCAGGTACAGGAAGACAACAATGAGGTCTTCCCAGAGCCATCCCCTTCTCCAGGCTAAACAGTCCCAACTCTTTTAAAGATATCTAATAGCGATAATTTCAAGATCCTTTAGTATCATTTATTTAACTTCATTTTAGCATTGTTTGATGAACAAGTAGAATGTCTTAATCTAGGGATATGTGCTCTACAAAATAATTCAAAATGACAGTACTTAAGACCTGCTTTTGCTGAACTTGGTAATACAAACTCAGAAGTAAAAATTATCTGTAGATAAATAATTTTTTTAGACATTTCTTAGAATGTGATGCCACCAACTATGACTTGTCCAAAGCAACAAAGCACCATAGAGGAGTGTAGCGATCAGTGTTCTGAACTATGATCTGAATCTTTCTATTGTTTAGTTTAAGTACAGTTATATTTCTTGCTCTCACTTCTGTGTTTTTAGACCATGAACACTATGCTTTAGCTTGACAAAAACCAGTACACTACAAAATAATTTTGAGGAGATATTTGATTTAAATGTTCATGTTAATTTAAGCTAATAATTCTATGTTCTTCCTTGGCTGAATTTTCACTGTAATAAACTGCAGTCTATCAGTCCTAGAGAAGAATTAAATGCATCAGTCAGAGAAATGCAAATGTGTCAAGAGAGTTCTTCTATTTTTGAGAAATCCACATAAAAAAGAATGAGTTTTTCAAATTCATCCACATGTGATGCAATTATCCTAATTTTTTTTAATATGCTTTTAAATTTCCTAAAAGATCAGCCTCTTTGTTGCAGTTTGCCTGCCACATAATGGTTCAAAGACAAAAAATATTATCACCCTATAAATTGTAAACTGGTGAAAGTTTGAGATAATTAAAATAGTTGCATAATTATAAGTCAGTGACCAGAGAGAAATTCTTTTACTGACTTTTTAATTTGGTGAAATAAGTCTTCTAGACAAAATGACACAGCCATCCCAAACAGTTTTTTGAGCTTTCCATCAAGAATGATGTGATAGCACACGTCATGAATATTTTTGTTTATATGAAAATTAAAAACAGTGAGTATTGAATAAATCAGTCATCTCTTCAAAAACCCACAATATACGTGTAACCTGGTTTGTAAGAGAAATGTCCTGACAATGTGAATGGTTTTCTTTTATAGATTAATTTTTAAGTTTCAATCATTCCATGAAAAAAAGATATATTGTATTCATCGAAAAGTAGTTCACCAAAAAATAATTGCTTGGAACTCCTGAACAGATTTTGCTCAGTTACAAGACATCAAATCTTTGGGGATTTTAACTGTTTTTTATTGTTTTGTTTTTTTATTTGTTTGGGGTTGGTTTGTTTGTTTTTGTTGTGCTTTGTTTGTTTTAATTCTACTGATGTTCTTGTTATTCATGAAGCTTTATCAGATACCAGATTTTTTAATTATTTTTGTGGTATTTTCAACCGATGTTAAGGTGATGAAATATACACTAAATCTCACTTGGCTGTGTTTTGAAGTCCTGAAAAGAGTCCAACTATTTTCCTTTAGGCAGTCTCTTGACATCAAAGCAATAATATGCTATACTGCTATAACATTATTGTGGAATGAACTCAGAGGACATTATTTATTTCTTACATTTTATGAATCCAATTGTATTTTTGAAGTTTTTGTTCCGTATTTTTTAAGGCATAGCATCAGTAAGGGGTGATAGAAAAATAGAAATTTTGGTTACCTGGGAATAGCATGTAACATATGTAAAACAGGTTATTGTACTCAACTCGTTTCACAGCAAACAGGTGGATCTATTACAGAAACATCCTTCCTACTTTTAATACTAATTGAAACTTACATTGCTGTGTGTTCAAGAACAAATGCCAAGGATTAAGCTGGCATGAAGCCTAAACTAACCTTTTCCTCTGTAATAAGCAGATACAAAAAGCTGTTTGAGTTTCATAAAACAGCTGAAATTATTCTTTATAATAATTCTTGGTGAAGTATTATATTTATATTTGTGCTCACAAAAAACAAAACAAGAAGCCTAATGATCAGTTCTCATTCTGTTCTGTGAACTCAAGTGTAGGACAAAAATGCAATTCAAGCTCAACAGTGCTTCTTAAAATTTGAGTGTATATTGTTTTGGAAAACAATTTTCATTTCATGTATGGAAAATTAACTTAGCAGGATTAGGTGATTCCAAAGTTTTTGTGTTGGCCCAAGAATACTTTAAGATTTTTAAGATATGTCTATGGTAGATAATAATTAGAAATAAATTTCATTGTCTAATTTCAGTGTAGAGAAAGTATTCTTTGAGGTGATGGAAGCTTTCCCCCTGATATAATGATAATGATAATAATAATAATAATAATAATTCTTCAATAAAACTGAGAAAGAACTGAACTAATACAGTCTTGTATTTTGAGTCCAAGAACCCTGTAATTAGGATTTTTTTCCTTACAAAGTCCTGTACTGGGCTTTAAAAGATGAGTGGAACTTGCAGCTTCAGTCTTAAAAGACATTTATTCAGTTTTCTTATCTCAAGGTCTGTGCCCTGCCTAACACCAGGCTTAGCATGCTGGAAAAACGCACTGCCAAGAGCACCAGGCTTAGTACTCAAGGTCTTTTAAAACTTTCTAGTTCAATTAACTCTTAAAACGTTCTATGTTTACAGTTTTGTGCCAATATCACTATCGATTCTAGACACTCAATTTTCTACATCACATACATTCTACCAATGTCTCTGTGCCACCGTCACAGCAGAAGGAGTCGAAGGAGAAGAACTTAAGACACCGCCCAAAATTCTCCATCTTGCTCTCATCTACATCCATTCTAAAAAGCCAAAACTACAGATTTTCACAGTGTGACAAACTAAACCATCTATTTTAAATTTTTGTTGTTTTCAATTAATCCATAAGTGTCAGAAGTTTTTCCCATGGATTAAGTGAAAGGCAATGCCTTCCTAGGGTCCCAGCCAGGGTCTTGGATCCTCGTGGGCAATTGGAGGGGTTTTCCTGGTGCCCTGAACTCCAATAGTACAGAAACAATTAAATGGCAGCAATAAGATGTGAATTCAGTGAGAGCTTTGAAGTGGATGGGCCTAAATTTTCTCTGATAATGAATTCCCCACAGGCCTTTTAAAATTAAAAATGCAATTAAATGCATACCAAATATATTCACCCTCATAAATGAACAAAATTACAACTTAGTACAAAATACTTTGGTAAGGGCAGAAGGAAACAAATTTATTTTAGCATGTTTTCTCAATTATTTCAGTACTTACAGATCTTAAACTATTGCACCCAGTTTAGTAGTAACAAACACATTCAGTTCCAAGAAAATGCTTCTTCCTACCACCTCAGAGACACCATACCATCTCTCAATATTGCATTACTTCTGGCATGCTTAGCTTCTCTCTACGCAACAAAGAAATGATAATTTCTTCTGGTAGATCTTCTTCTTTTTCTTTCCTTTTCAGAATAATATCAACTTAGAAGAAGCTTCCAGTGGACATCCGTAGTACTCAGTGCCTTCTCAGTCTCAGTCTTCTCTAATATAGCCAGCCTGATCCACCTGTCTCCCACTTATCAGGGACAAAAAGGTTGGATTTATGAATAGTCTGAGGACAGTGGATATTATTTGCATTGTCTGTAGCAAAGCTTTTGACATTGTCTACGACAATATTCTTGTATCTGTTTTAGGGCAATGAAGCTTGTGTTGATGAATGAGTAAACACTTTGGATGTTGAAATTGTTGTACACGGCCTGGAGATAAATAACAAGGGGCATTCAACAAGATCTGCCCTGGTACCTCTTCTGTTTTACATCTCTCTCAGTAGTTGAGAGGAGGAGATGGAAGGGCACGTTTGTCTGGTTTGCAGATGACTTCAAACCCTGGTGGCCACTCCTCCACCAGATATGCCTGCTTTCCTATGTTATTTCTCTTAGTTTTTGAAAGACTTGTAAATAAATAATATAAAATAATAATGTCTGTGAGATCAAGACACCATAGTGTTGCAATGCAGGCCAGTGGTGACTTGCTGGAATCTCCCAAAAGAATCTCCATGAGGAAGGTGTTCGGGCAGACTCACAGCAATCACTCACACACACTCATACCACAGGTAACTTGCTGGTTACAGAGGACAGCAAGGGTGTTTGCCTAGAATTCCAGTGGGGTTTATTGCAGCAACACACTGAAGAGGTCCAGAGGCAAAGACAATGACAGGTAGAGGATCCAAGCTTATACAGGGGCACAAGGGGGTGGAACCAGTGGTAGCAACCAATTATCGAGAGGTATGGGTGGGAAAAAGGAGGACACTGACCAGCAGGGAGACATGAGGGTAAACGGACAGGGGTACAAGCCAAACGGGTTACAATGAACAGGGACATTGCTGAAAACCTGACCATGTAAGTAAGGTCAGCTGGGACGGCGGGTGTGGCACAGGCATTGAATGACAACCTGTCAGTAAACAGGGTGCATAGGAGAGTCTAAAGTCTAGGGGCCATTCTTCCAAGGCATAGCTCCAGGAAGTCCCCTAGCAGGCCTCCAGGCCTCCATACCCTAACATTGATTTCTTAAATGCTTCTGATTGAGCGATATAGGTTAGAGTATCAAAAGTGAAGATAAGTTGATTATAAAAACCCATTATCTTTAGTTTAATGTGTTTACCTTAGCTTCATCCATTCATCTTGTGAACTTGTGAGCTAAAGCTGTCAAAAGTGAAAATTCAGAAAATCAAGTTGTCTGTCATTTTTATCCTGACAGATTTTATGTGTAAATTTTTTTCTTTCTCTTCCCCCTCCATCCTCCACCTTTTGTCAGTCTAGTGTGAAACTACAGTCAGATTTTGCTTCACATATTGACTAGCTCATTCCTTGTGAAACTTTCTTTCCTGCCTCTGAGAAGTGTTTTGAATGGAATTTAATATTCATTAATTCTAAACATGCTAGGATTGAGCTGATATTTAAAGTAATGGCCTTATTGTCTCTGCTAATTTGAGGAATCTGGTAAACTTAGAAGTCCTGGAAGTTTCTTTTGGTGTTGTAATGCTGCTATGTGATGTTCTTGTTGAAGCTGGAATGAAAGAGTAAGAGGGGTTATCAGAGCAGTTAACATTATTGAGGAGAATAAAGGCAGCATAAAATGATTAAAACACTCTTTGGAGATGTGTGTTGGAAATGTAGAACACAATGTTAAATATATTTCTATTTTTGCATAAGAATGTTTTAGCAATAAACAGTCTCTCATGCTAAGAACTTACTAAGGAGATTTGTCTAACATTAATCAACGTTGTTTTAACATTCAGCTAACAGACACATGGCAATTGGACAGGGTCCCGTTGTTACGAACACCCCTACATGAAATGCCCCTCATTACTCATGATCCAAGTGGTATGCATAAAAAGGCAAAGCAGCCAACTCTCAATCTGTGATTGCCTTTAATGGGGGTGAAGGGGAATACTCTGGAGCCACAGAAGTTAAAAACAAAGACAAAAGAAACAGCATGGTCAGGGGCTGTTTTAATCGCATAATGGTAACATGATAATTTGATCCAGCTACATTCAGTACTTAGGAATAGATGGGGCTTCTGAAAACTGAGAGTATTCCAAAGTGTAATAGTTTCAGATTCAAAAGAACTGGACTGCTTTGAACTGAATAATCATATATTTCTCTGATTCATGTGTATTTTTACTCAGATAAAAGAATTGAACAGAAAATTATCATGGGCTGCATTTTAACTGCAAACTATGTTAACTACAAACTATTTTAATTACAAACTATTTTAGTACAAACTATGCTAACAGGGAGAGCTCTAGAACTTGGCATTACTATATTTTTTGGGAGAGAATCTGCATCTGCGGCACAGTGGTAGATGGCAGTGGTAGATTTAGTTCTAGATGTTCCACAGCCTTGCAGATATAGGAGGAATAGTCCTTGTCTGCTGCTTAGCTACTGTTTTCAGAAAACAGAAATGAAATGCCTTCCAAAGAGTTGAACTTATTCTGCTCTTCTTTTTGTGGTAGCACTAGTGCAGTCATATTTGGAGAGAGTTATTTTTTAAAGGATTTGGTTTTTTAGCAGTATCTTTTCTGGTGTGAATGGCTTATGATTCTAATGTGAGGTGATTACAAGCAATGTTCCTGAACACTGATACTTGCTGTTATTAAAAGAATTATTAACTTCCATTAATTTTTTAGATGTTATTAGAGATGCAGGTCTGAATTTGTGATAAAATCACTATAAATTTTTAAAATAATAAATCTGTCAGTACTATAGGTGTACATTTATGCTCTCCTATTAATGGTTTTAAGAAGAGAAAAGGATGTCTCTCCTACTTCTTCTCTTCCCTGAGTGGATGCTAATGACCACTGTTTAAGATTATCAACTGAATCACGCAAAGCTTTGGCCTCATATAATATAGTTGTTCCTATCTGTAAAGCACTGAACATTTCAGATTTTATATACTAGATTGTTGAAGCTTTAATTGCTTCTCTTTAGTTCATGTGCTTCTAGCCAACCTGAAGCTGAAATGAGATAGTTTGAGGAAAATTACCACAGTGGTAGTGAGCCTGGTCCAGGCACTTGCAAATTTGCCATTGGGAAGTGAAACTGTTTTTCTGATAATGTGGGTTCTAACCAAATACAAACATGAAAGGTTGGGGGAAATGTGTAGTTTTGCATACTCTGAAGATATATCTTTAAAATTCAGATCTCCTTAGCTGGAAGATAAACTTCAGAATATAGAGCCTGTTTAGGCAAGTCTGATTGCTTGTACATGAAGCCTTAAAAAGCATCATTAGGAACCTGGAAATTCTTCTAATTTCCTCTGATTACTTAGAAATTCTCATCTACTAGGAACTATTGTGTTTTGCCATATAATGTTGTTTCCCACATGATTGTTTTCAGTATACTAAACACCTAGGACTGGGGCTGAGGGGATAAAATATTGAGTTGAGATTGTGAAGAGAGTATCACCATAGTTAAACTAACCTTAACCCTAAGGGTGTACGAAGACAATTTCATATAAAAGTCAAATTTTTTTCTTGCACTTGGCATTAATACTATTTAAATAAACTGTTATTCTCAGGCATTACATTAGGGGACATTTGTGGAAGACAGAAATGACACAAACTCATCAAGGGCCATCAACAAACAGCACTGAGTTTATTATGGCCACCTCTTTTATAAGGGGTTTAAATTTCCCAGGTTTAGATAGCTGATTGGTTGAGATCTCTTTCCACCCTGATCAGTGGTATTTCTGTATCTAGGCTGGAACAGGATTGGCTGGGGTCTCTCTCTTGAACAGGATGGGCTGAGTTCAAATCTATCCTGTCACTGTTCACTCAGGGAGTTGTTCTACTCCTTTTCTAGAATGAACCAGGCTAGCCAAACTGAGTTTGTGATATGGCCAAATTTATCTTGTCCAGCTACAGACTGGCTGTACTATGACAGTTCCTCCTTTCTGTTTTATTAATGTCCTGGGGTGACTTTATGATATTTGTATTCCTGTTTGTCTGTTTAGGCCAGAAATAAGTTCTGCATCTTTAAGACTGGTTTCTTGAGTGAACCTGGGGGGAAAAAGTAGTGTGGCATTTGTTTTCAGAAACTGCACTATTTCCCCCTCATTCTGCTCCTGGACAGTGGAGGCAGATGGACAGTGAGATAGAGCTCTCCTTTGCTTTCAGTTAATTTTTACCTAGGTGAGGCAGAGAATTTCCCTGGACTGTGGGTTTTTTTTCTTTTTCTTGTAACTATTTAAACCTGCTCTAGACGGAAAAACGCAGAAAACACCCAGACCTCACACCTGTTTCTCACTGGGGCCTGGGATGTGGCATTTTCCAGTGTGGGAGGGACTGATAAGAGATTGGGTGAGCTGAGCTACAGCCCACAGCAAGGACTTTCTCAATTTTGCCATTTCTCTTCAGAATGGCAAGAGGTTTTATTGTTTAATATTATTCATTTTTATGCTTGTGAACACTTTGCTTGTTGAATGAACAGGTTTTTTCCATTTTTCTCTAAGGAAATGTTTTCCTGAGCCAGTTGGGAGAGGGACCACTTGGGTTTGCTTTCTAGAAGGACTCCCTTTGGAGGTTTCCTCCCAAATTTTACCTTAAAACAGGACAATTAAAAAAATGCAAAGTGTTCTCTGTTACCCTACTTGCAAGGATGCCTTGCAGACAGGGCAACAGAAGACAGAATGGGTCTAATTTGAATGAGGCTTTCCACACAGTTTTGACAAATCTACCTCCCCTCAGCCAGTGATGTGTCCATGTACCACTGGAATTGCAGTACTCCCTTCCAGGAACTGTCAGGTGAGATCACAATCCTTCAGGCCACAGCTTAACTACTTATAGTTAAAAGTTACAACTTAACACTAAAAAACAAGAAACCATTTAACCCTTGGAACCCTAAAAACAAGCCCCCCCCGCCCCCCCCCCCCCCCCCCCAAAAAAAACCCCTCCACAATTTGTAAATAGAAAAAAACAATTTGTAAACAAATAGAATCCTTAGATGAACTGTCACTTCAAGAGTCCCAGATTTCCATGAGGTAGGTGAACAAGTTGTTTCCATCACTGTCCCAAACATGTCTCCACCATGTCTGTTGATGGGCAACTAGGAGAATTCTGCTTGTGGTGTCAGGTAGGTTGTAGGCAGGGCAGACACATCTGGCAGGTACCCAATGCATTCTGGTGTCTGTGGAAAGATAGGCATATCCCTGTCCCCAGGTAATGAGATTCCAGAGGTGTCCTCACTTACTGGTGATCAGATCACATACCTTGGGTTTGGACAAGTGATTGTCACTGGATGATTGTAATGATAGAAAGTGATGCAAAATGACTGGGTTCTGGGACTTTTCTAATACTCTCAAATGATTTAGTGTATAGACAGCCTTAGCTACCCTGCTGTGTGGGGATTCACCACACATTTCTCCCTTTTGTTTTAAAGTGCCATGTGCTCTCTCCATGATGGTTTGTTCTGTTGCTAAGGAGGAATACCAGTGAGGTGTGACACACCTCAGAGCTGTAGGAAATGTCTTGTTTTCTGTGAAATGTGTGCAGGACCATTGTCTGTTTTGATGGTACAGGAGATACCGAAAGAAGCAAAGGATGACCACCAGTGTGTGATGGCATCTCAACCTTTTTCTCCTGTGTGTACTGTAGCTCATATTGCTGATGAAAAAGTTTCAGTGGATAAATGTACATATTTTAGATGTCCAAATTTAGGGGTATGAATGACATTAGTTCACCAGACTTGCAAAACACGTAGTCCACAAGGGTTTACTCTCATGAGCAGAGGTGCAGTGTGGCCTTGGCAGTTATCACAGGTGTTAACTATATTACAAGCCTCTGTAGGGTCCAAACACCTTGGTGGAAAAAATCATGTGGTGCCTTTACTTGTGCCGCATATCTGGCTGTGGTGCTGTCCAAGCAGGGCCAGCTGGCTTATCTGCTCGAGCATTACCCTCTGTGATGAAACCTGGTAAATTCGTGTGACTTCTTATATGTAATATGTAATAAGAGCGAGTTCTGACTTGAATGGTGTGGCACCGTTTTTAGTAAGTTAAATAATTGCACATTGTCAATTTCCTTTAATAGCGCTTGATTTAATCACTGTGTGATACCAGCAGCCTAGGCAGAGTCAGTTACAACATTTAAAGGAGTGTGGGGAAAACATTGGAGAGATATAGCTCCAGACCGTAGCTCCACTGGGGTGATCCATTCTTATAACCCTCAAACATTTGCCATGCACCTTTCTCTTTCCGTGTTACAATGGCCTTTCCTGTTTTCCCAGAACCATCAGTAAACACTGTAACACCTTTTAAGGGTGTTCAACTATTCAGAGGTTTGAGAGACAGTGCAGTTTCTCTACTTCAATTATCTATGGCTTGGTAAAATGGTGATTTGTCCAGAAAAATTTTGCAAGGCACTTTGCAAGGCTGTGCAGTTAGCAAACACCATTAAAACTGCTCTTGTGTCACAGGAATAATATTTTCTGAAGGATCTCTAGAATTCAATTGTAAACACCTATGATGACATTTGATAATTAATTGTGCAATTAGCTCAAAGACTGTGGATGCCATCTTTTTTGGTGGATGAGGTAAAAACATCCACTCTAGTATGTGTAAAGGGTTAGGACAGTGAGTATTCCACTGCCCAACAATACTAGTAGGATGAAAATTAACAATGAGGATAAATACAGTGATACACACTTCTGGGCATGTCCAGTGGACTTTTCTGTCTGTGATAGCTTGCTCTAGTGTTTCGAGAGCAGCTTTTGCCTCTGGGGTTAATTTTCTGCGGAAGGTTAAATAAGGATCACCTTTTAGGAAGTCAGATAAGGGTGCTGATTGTGAGTTGGTCAGTCCTAGGTAAGACCTGACCTAGTTGATGGTACCCAAAAGTTTTTGTCCATCATTTTGGATTTTGGTTAAAAGTTGGATTGCTTGTGGTTGAATAGTCTGATCCATGAATATGAGTCCAAGGTACTTTCAAGTTGGCTATTGCTGTACCTTTTCTGGTGCTGCTTGCAGCCCAAGTCTTTTAATGCTTGCAACAGACTTGGCCAAATCTGAGAGAGTTCTTTTTTGGTTTGGGTTGCTATCAAAATATCATATATGTAGTAGTAGCAGTATGCCACTGGAAATTGTTCTCTCACTGATGAGAGTACCTGGGCAATGACAAATTGTTGGGCTATTTTTCCTGCCCTGGGGAAGAATTCTCCATTGCTAACATTGCACTGGTGCTGCATTATTAATGGAAGGTACAGAGCAAGCTTTGGAGTATCATCTGGGTGCAATGGAACAGTGAAAAAATAGTCTCTTTGGTCAACAGTTAGAATATCCCAGGAGGCAGGTATCATCGCTGCAAAGTGCCCAGGCTCTATTATGGGATTGATTTTTCTCAGGTTATGAAGCAACCTTCACTTACCAGATTTCCTTTTTTTTAACAAATATCGGGGATTTTCAAGGGCTCATAGATGGCTTTATGTGTCCTTGAACTAGTTGCTCTTGTACCAGGGTTTTTAGGGCATCTATTTTCTCCTTTTAAAGGGACCACTGTGGCACCCTGACAAGGTGAGTAGTAAGCTGCTTTAGAGCTAACATGGGATATGTTATGCCCTCTAATACAGTAGCCCCTGTTAAAAATCTGTCCACACTCTGACTTTCCATGCAGACAGAACCTTTCCCCACAAGTGGTGCAGCAGTGATGTATAGCCAAATTGTAGCTGTTTAGCCATCAGGATTTTTAACTGACACAGTATTGCTACTCAAGTAGCTCTGTGTGGTCCCTCCAATGCCAGCAATGTTGGATCCTGCAGATGTGGTAGGCCATGATGAAGGCCAAGCGTTGGCAGAGATGAAGGTGCTGCTTGCCGCTGTGTCAGTCTTCCCACTGACCTTTATATGTGAGGACCTTGCCTGAGGCATTGTAACAGTACAAAACCATATTTGGTCTCTGATCACCTATGACCTGAGTCCAGTGCACCTGGCGCTGTGCTGTTGAACCCTTGGTCTCTTTTCTCTCTACAGTTTTGGGGAAAAGAGACTTAAAAGGAGTGAGTTGTGCTATTTGGGTTTTAGCGGGGATAGTCATGGGTGAAGTAGGGGTTGATACTGTGGCTTGTATTTGTTCTGTGAAGTCAGCATCTATAACATCAGGGTGCACAAAGACACCTTGCAGTGTGGTACTGGATCTTCTAGAAGCTGTGCATTAAGTACTTGCCCTGTGGTTCCCTGGGCCTCGAGAAGGACTTAATGTACGTGCAATGAGCTTATGGTTATTGGGTTTGAGGTGGAAACATCCATGCCAGCTGATCCTCTTTTCCTTGCTCTGAGTTGGTCACACAGACTTGTGCTAGAGAGTGGGAAATTACTTGTGTCATCACATGATTCCCTTTCATGCTGGATTTCCCATTTCCCTGCTTCTTGGGAAATTGACCATTAACATAAAATTTGGACTTGCATAACTTGGTTGCATTTCCAGACCTCCCACATCGGTTGCAGCATGCATTTGCTCCCTTCTATCCTTGAAACGTCCCCTGTGGATGGCACTTTTCAGGACGGAAGTTTACCTCAAGGTAGCCTTGTTGTCCACATTTGTAGCAATGTTAGTTTAGCAGCAGCTCTAATAGAATTAGCTAACGTACCTATGTTATAAGATCCAGTCCCAACCTTAGTACATGTGTTTATTGTATCCTCTAGATGTGGATACTCTTTAGGTAATGCATCTGTAATTTTTCTACAGTCCTTGCTTGCATTATCTCATGCTAGTTGCAGTATTAATTGGCTCCTTGCTTCACAATTTGCTATTTATTTTTCCATAACATCCTGCAAACATTCTATGAACTGCATATATAATTCAATGGGGTTTTGTCTTATGCTTGAATATCTTTGGGTTGGCACAGACAGGTTTGTGATTTTTTTTTCAGACTTGCATTCCTAAGTTTTTTGCTTGGGCTAGGATTAAGGGGTTCAGGTGTGCTTGGGTTTGTGGGTCTTCCATGGGGGGCGGCCTCGTAAGTTGGGAAATTCCTGCCCCAGAGCATGGATCCTGCTGTGAAGCTCTTGAATTTTGCAATCCCTGGTCCTCCACAGAAGATCTCCAGGCTGATTCAACGATCATCTATTGCACTGGAGTAGAGAGTAATTTTGCGATTTACTTCATATCATAGGGGGTTAATTCACTAGCAGTTATACATCAAAGCATATTTGCAACAGCAGGTGACTCCAGCTTGTGTTTAGTAGACAGTTGGCATAGAGGATTCCTCAACATTCCTCTGAGAGGATTCCTCCAAATTCCTCTGAGAGGATTTGCCAGTTAAAGGGTGTATATTTGTTGGGTGTTGTTCTATTACCTTGTACAACTGGGAAAGCTAAAATTGCTTCCCCACCCTGTTGCCATTTCTTTGATGATGGTGAAGACATGGGTACAGAAATAAGTTCAGGTCCCTCTGTATCTCCATGTTCAATCGCTTTTTGTGTTACCTCCATTTAGAAAATAACCAGGTTGTGAGTGGGGATGGCATCTGATCTGAATAGTGATGAAGCTGGAGCTGATGCTGGTTTACTGAGAGTGCTTCCTCTTTGGAGCTGGTAGCAGGGTGGAGACTTGGGTTCCCTCCGTGGGGGTCTTGTTGTATCTATTAGCAAGGTACATTGCTCAGGCTGTTGAAGCCTTGGCTGCTGGCTTGGTTGGGCAGCAGCAGCTGCAGGATTCGGGCAGTCTGGCAGCATGGGGTTGGTATTTCCTGGTTCTGGTGCACTTCCAGTTGTGATGTAGCTCTGATATCTGGGCACATCTCCTTGCACCTCATCCCTGAACTGCAGCAGCGGGTAGGCATGGTCAATGGAGGTGGGGCTGTAGGTGCAGCTTTACAGCCAGGCCAGTTAGCTCTGGGTAGAGGCGGTCCAGGAGTCTCCATGGCAATGAGGGGTGTGAGCGGCTGCGGCACGGCTGACTGGGGTGGTCGTGCGTGTGTGTCTGGTGTGAGAGGTGAGTGCGTGGTCCTGGGAGACACGTAGGGTTCTGTTATGGTCACGGGGTGCTCAGCTAACGTAGTGGTGCAGGGCAGCGCTGCACAGCACCTTGGAGTGGCTGCTGCATGGTCTGGCCCAGTGGCTCGGGGCAGAGCGGGGTGCCTGACCAAAATGGCAGCGTGGGGTGGTGCGGGTGCTTCTCTGCTGACCACTGGGATTTTGCTTCTCAACAAGATTCTTCCACCTGCGGTGTTAAAAATGGGCCGGAGACCTGCTCCTTTGAAAAGCCTTTATTAGTCAGCTCTTTCAAGGGGGAACTCGAGGGGTTGCCTGCACCGTCGCCACTCCTATCGCCGTTCTCGCCCTTTTCACCGTTCTCCTCGCCATTCTTGTCCGGGCCGCCGCTGAGAATCAGGTGTCAGACGAATCTGCTGCTCTTGCCGCAGCAGAGTCGGGAGCTCCGGCCTCGAGGGAATCTTCAGGAACTCAACTGGGCTCCTGTGGTCTAGGGGTGTCACTGTTTCTCAGTCTCCTGGTGGTCATGGCGAGGCGGCAGAAGCAGATTTCAGTCCTTAGGTAGCTGAGGGTCTTCTCGTTGTTGTAGTGTCTCTCTTTTATCTGGATTTTGTGCTGGGTCACGGCTTTTGGGTCCGTTTGCCGGCAACTGCACTTCAGTTTTGGAGCGGTGCACCATGGAAGTCCTTGGATTTTCCTATTAGGCGGGGCCAGCACTTCGAGGAGCCGGCGGGGAATGGCGACAGTCTAGCCCGACAGAAGGGGAAGGGAACCCGGGGTTTTAGAGGGGGTATACAACTTGGAATAAGATTTTGAGGGCACAAATTTTGGTACAAACAGCATAGCTTTCTTAACAGACAGGGTACAACTGGCATAACATTTTAAACAGCATAACTTTCTTAACAAATGACTGTGTCAAAAATGGGAACCTCTTACATTTTATTCATTTCATGTGGCAGCTCAGCCACCTGCCTGGGCACTGCCAGCGGCCATGGCAGCACCTGTGCGCGGGGCTCCTGCGGCTGCTGCTGTGACGTTTGCGGGCAGAGATCTGCCAGCCCCCACTATGCCACCCACACAGCAGTGCCCTGTCCACTGCGATTTGGTTGCCCACTGTGGCTGTGTCTGCCACCATGCAACGCCTTCTGCCAGGCCCCCCTGCCCACCAGGATTGTGCAATTCATCTCGCTGCCACCCGCCTGGGCACTGCCACTGCAGCACAGGCAGCGAGCGGGCTCCCACTGCTCGCCGGGATTTTGCCACTTGCTGGGGCTATGCCAGTCGCCAGGGCACCACTGCTGTGTGTGCTGCTGCAGTAGTGGCCCAGCTCAGGCTCCTGCCGCCTGCCGGGATTCAGCTAAACCTCCTGGCTTCACTTCCTGCCTGGGCTGTTGTGCCATCCTGCACATGGCACCCATTCAGTGCTGAGTGGTGCAGCAAGGCTTCTTCACCAGCACTCAGTCCTCACCATGCATCTCAGTTTTTATCTGCTTTATCAAGTTCAATATTAGCTTCTAGGGCCTTAGGATTTTAACTGGACTTGTGTCACCTTTTGAGACTGCATCAATATTCCAAGTCTGCATCTAGGTATTTATATCTAGAGCAGTTTCTTTGGTAGGTTCTAGCCCACAGTTTTTAGTCCATATTATCAAATCTAATAAAGTTTCTTCTTTATACTCTATCTCAGATTCCCACAGAAAATTAGTCCATACCTTCATTCCTGGATGTTCCTCCACAGATACAAATCTACCCATGTCTTCTGTGTGGTTTTCCTTCTATTTAGAAGGTATATACAAAGGAGAAATTTTATTTTTGGCAGCTTTCCACCACAAGACAGCTTTGTACAGTGTATATTTTGGGTTGCTCTGCCTGCACACCTCTGATTATTTCCAGTATTTTGCTGGATTGGCGGCTCTTCTCACATGTTCTGTCTGTCTACTCATGTTCTGCTTACAGGATGTCTGTTGTTTTCACATCGGGAATTACCAGATATTACATTAGGGGTCATTTGTGGAAGACAGAAACAACATAAACTCACTGAGGGCCATCAACAAAGAGCTCTGAGTTTATTATGGCCACATCTTTCGTGGGGGGTTTAAATTTTCCAGGTTTAGATAGCCAATTGGTTGAGATCTCTCTCCACCCAGATCCCTGGCCAGTGGTGATTCTCCATCTGAGCTTGGACAGGATTGGCTGGGGTCTCTGAGTTCAAATCTATACTATCATTGTTTGCCAAGGGACTTGTTCTACTTCTTGTCTAGAATGAACCAGGCTAGCTGAACTGAGTTTGTGATATGGCCCAATTTATCTTGTCCAGCTACAGACTGGCTGTACTGTGACATTGAGGTACAGTTTTACTACTCTCATTCATTGTAAATATAACTTTTAAAGATGAGGAATGCTACATTTTGTACTCGTTTTAATTCTTGCTTTTATATCAATACACTAGAGATTCTTAGGTTTGACTCAAATTTTGAATGGGTTTTCTGGTCTCTCTGTCCATCTTCATAGGAATTACAAGACAAAGAGGCAGCCCTGGTGTTAAAATAAATAAGCAAGTATACACAACTGTAGGAAATAAGGAATGATGATTTTTATAAAAGGGGAGTAAGTGAATACAGTAAGTTCCTGTTTGCTATTTACAAATACCTAGTGGGCTTTTAAATTTATTTTGTTTGTCATAGGCAATGAAACCAGCTATGTGCATAAATCATCATGTTTGAGGCTTCTTTAATATTTACCCAATATCCAGCTGATTTTTTACTGTTAAACAGTGGAACTAGTAAGACTTACCTATGGGGTAAAGAGCTTAACGAAATATACTGCAGCTTTTTAAAAATCTGCCGTGAGTGCTGAATTACATACACTGAAACCCTGAGCTGAGAACATGTATCTTCAGTGTAGTGACACTTTCCGGATAGATACTCCAAACAATATATTTAATCTACTAGATAGATGGTATTTAATTGGTATTGTGACAACAAAATACTTTATATGTTTTTTAAAGTGATTTTCCAGTGAAATCTGGGCCATTTCCTCCTTTGTAGGATAACTGCAGCATGCATTAGACTAGAAGCACATCCACTTAGACAGTGGCAGATGTCCTGGCTACACAGCTGTCAGCTTGGACTCAGCTAAGTTTCTGCCTAGCCTTTGCCTTAGTTGGACTGTAGTACATTCAGGATTTTAAGTCAATAACATGCTGGTCGGTAAAACCAACAACAAGAATTAGAATGAAGATTTTCAGTAAATTTAAGCCTTAAACACCCCTGTTAAAACACCACACTGGTACCAGTGACATGAAATGGTCTAAATAGTAGACTATTTAGGAATAGTTTAAAATCTAGGCAAATGTTGTGTATAAAAATATTTGTCCTATTTGCTTGATTTCAATAACTGAAAAAAAAGGTAAAACTACATGAGTGGGTGTTGTGCTTTTAATTCACAAGTCTGGATTAGGGTGGGGCAGGAGTAGGGTGGGCAGGGGGAACCTGAGACCTTAATGCTTTGGAGTTTGTTCCAGCTGAGTTTTAAAATTATATTGGGAGTTCCCAAATAAAAAGGTTGTTTTTTATTGTTCGCTAATACCTCTTCTGCTAGAAAGGGAGACAGGGTTGGTTTCCCAAACTTGTCTGTCATCCTCATAAAATGTGGGGAGTGGAGGCTTGTGGAACACAAAATGAAATTTTATCGCGTAACCAGGGACTCATTGTTAACACTGTCAAACATATGGCACAGCTGTGAAATTTTTGTGCCAGGCCTGGTGAGCTAGTGGGAAAGCTTACAAAGCCAAGCAAGCCATTTGGATTGATGGTGTTGTTAGTAGGAAGAAGCAAATGATAAAACAATTTTATTTAAATGCTTAGAGAAAGAGTCCTGTGATTTATTTTCTAAGCCACCAGATGTACTGTACTATACTATACTACATAACTGAGACAGCATTCTCTGATGTAATAAAGACATAAAATGCATGTGGGTGTGTGGGGTGAGAAAGTAGTGGAATTGAAGGCAAATTGAACAAACTGTTGGAGATTTGTATTTGGCTTTTTTTCTCTCATTGCAGAGTGTAAAATGCTAATATGCCCCCAAACCAAACGTTTTTTAAAAATAACGGTGGGCTCAGAAGGGTTGATTTATGCTCCAGATCAAATCCCTGGCAAGCCATTTCCTCTGTATATAAAGATGGTTCAGATTTTGTCGTTGTTGTCAGTGCTAGGAAGGTTAATGATCAAGGGATTGGGTGTGGAGAGGGGAGAGGTTTGAGCTACTTTGCCAGACTTCAGATCATTAGCAGGAAGCAGCCAGGAGGAAACGTGCTGTTTCTGGAGCCCTGTTCAGTGCTCCTAGAGCAACAAGAAACATGCAGAGGTTTGGGTAGCAAAAATGACCATGCTGGATACAAAATTTGTATTTTGCTCTGATGGTTTCTTCAGACCACAAGGTTTTTATATTGCCTCTCAGACAGAATTTGAGAATTGTTTTAAGACATATCAAAAATTAAAAATACTTTCAATTATATTTGTAACTGAAAATATCAAAGCATATCAGATTTTTTTTTCTCCTCACTGCTTTGATTTTTGCATGTGTGTGTGTTTTTAACATGAGACAAAGGTAATATTGAAATTTCAGTTTTCCAGTCAGGCCTAACAATAGTGAAAACCATTGTAAAGTATGTAGAATAAATTTGTATTGGCATTTTCTGGTATTTGTAAATTCAAAATTCTCATAATGAGTTTAATTTAGCCCATTGTCACATGTGATTCTCTTTTTAAGTTTGCAGAATAATGTGTATACCATGAAAGAAGGAGACTTACGGTACTGACTGATGGGCTAATATCTTTGTTCTATTATTACTACAAAAGAGTTCTGTAAAAGGAAGTGCTCACAGGGTTTGCTCAAAAAGATCTTTTGAGAAGATAGATTGTTTTATTTATCCTTATGGAAGCCTAGAATGGTTTGGGTCAGAAGGGACCTTATGCATCATCTTTTTCCAGCCCCACTGACATGGGCAGGGACACCTTCCACTAGACCAGTTTGCTCAACTGTTGCTGTTTCTTTTCTGCAACGGCGGCGGCCTGGCTTTTTAGGAACGACAGCACGGCGTACACATGCTCCTGGTGTCGCCGGGCTTAGTAACACGCTTACGCCAGTATGGTGGACGGTTACAAGTGTTTATTATCTCAAACATGCAGTTTAAATACTCTGGGGTCTTTACTACGTCAGAGGGGTCTTGCTACACTTCCTGGGTTAGAAGGGAGAATGGAAAAGTACTGGCACATGTTAGTAGAAGCTTACGTTCTTGTGGTGATAGCTTATCTTTGGGGGGTTGGAGTGTTCTCTGCTCTTCCCGTTACAACCGAGATCTTCCGAGCGCCTGTCCCTATCCAACCACATCTCCCCCCGCCCTCTTTTACAAAAGAACGAGGTAGTCATATATATATATATAGATATAGGCACTAAATGAGGTAGAAGGTTAGGGTTTAATAAGGGAAAAAGGAGTTTGGAAACCTGAGTAAGGTTTTGCCAGGCAAGTTTGGAAAATCTTGTGACTGGCAATGTTCCCTGATTAATTCACAGCATTTCATGTTGGCCTATGAACAGAATGTTAGTCTGTTCTAGGCAAGCTTTAACAAATGAGACTATCTTGTTCAGCAGGTATGGTCCGAAGGTAGCAGCTAAAAGTAGCATTGCCAATGGGCCTACCAAAGTGGAAATTAAAGTGGTTAACCATGGGGATTGGTTAAACCAGGATTCGAACCAGCCTTACTGAGCTTCCCCATCTTTCTGTCTCTGAGCCAGTCTGTTTCGGAGTTCTGCCATGGAGTCTCTGACGACTCCGGTGTGGTCTGCATAGAAGCAGCATTCCTCTTTCAAGGCGGCACACAGACCTCCTTGCTGCATGAACAGGAGGTCCAGTCCTCGCCTGTTCTGTAGAACCACTTCTGAGAGCGAGGAGACTGACTTCTCCAAGTAGGAAATAGATGTCTCAATCCTCTGCAAGTCCTCGTCTATGGTCATTTGTAGCTGAGACAGACCTTGATGTTGCGTTGCTAGGGCCAAAACACCTGTGGCCGTTCCGGCTGCTCCTAGGCCGAGCAACATTGCGATAGTTATACTTGTCATTATCTCTCTTTTGTGGAGTCTGTTGGATTCTTCGAAAAGGTTGTACACTTCTTCATCTGAGTGGTACAGGACCCTAGGAACAATCAGAACTTGGACACAGAAGTCGTTAGAATCATTGAACTTGGGAAGAAATACACAGGGACTTACTCCAGATCTCTGACAAACCCACATTGCAGACGCAGCTGGAACTACCCACTTATTGTTTTTTCTGCTGGACTTTACAACTCTGGTGCAGACATTCCCTTTTCGCTCAGCTAGGGTTGCATTACCAAAACATTTGCCTCGACCTGTGACTTGACTCAGGGTAATACCTCTGCGGGGTGTGTCCCATCTGCACTGGTGAGGTGCATCAGCTGTGGTGTAACTGAATGGGGTGTTTAAAGCAACTCCTTCATAGAAAGGGGGTTGGACATCATAACAAAGCCAACAGGAATTGGTTAGGTTAGGGTTAGATTCGTTCAGGGATAGGAAGGTAGCTTCTAACATACGAAGGATTGGGTCCGGGTCTGACCTGGTCAAACGGTCTATCTGAAAGGCTTTTGTATCGCTAGTTGGGATTTTGGTGACACTTGTGGGTACGGCTTTGGGGTAGGTCATGTTTCTTTTTGTTTGCGTGCTTTTAATCACCTTGTTGGGTCCAGCCGCTCGGGATGCTGATGGTTGGAGCCTGGTAATTCGCACATTCACCCACTCTTTCGACCCTTGAAGGACCACTGTCCATGTTTTACCCACTGTCCAACTAGGATGATTGGGCTGCAAGACTGTCATGTTATTCTATGTGACCCTTTTGCAGTTCCCGTTCAACCAGTTCTAATAATGCTGCCACTCGAGGCTCTGACAGGGGCCACTGCTCGACCCATACAGGGTCTGATGATTTCCAAGTCAATTTGATTGGCAGCAGAGGGTGTACGGCAGTGGCCCTCATTATAAATTTGTGATCCTGACTCCGAGCATAGCCAGGACATCCCTTCCTATTAAGGGTGGAGAATTTTGCAAAATGTAACGGTAAATTGCAACTGTTTGTTCTGGTCTCTTTTTTGTGTGGAGTGTTATAGCCACCAATTGGGTGCTTTTCCATGCCCTGGATTGTCCCCCCACCCCGTTCACAGGAGGGACTTCTTTAATTTGCCAATGTCTGGGCCAATGTGATTGGGGAAAAATGGTGCAGTCTGATCCAGTGTCTGCCAAAAACTGAAGCCCTAAAACGTGAGGGTCCTGACTGCCGTAGAGTTGACATGTCCCCCACACCCTCAAGGGCTCCTTCCCTACTTTCATGACCAGGGCCACTCAGGGGTTCCGCTCTGGGACGTCCCCTGCTGACCCTGTGACACTGGCACAGTTTGTGACGGTGAAGGGTGCGTAATTGCCGCTGGTGGTGCTGCGCAGTTCTGCCACTGAATGGCTGGTGGGGATGAAATACTGACTGGTTCCTGTGTATATATGGGGTATGAAGGTCCCCTGCCCCACTGGGTGTTGGGAAGGATGGGCCATCTCGCAGTGGGAGGAGGCTGAGTATGGCCCGCACGCCCCCTCCCCATTCCATTTCCCCGGGGCCTGGATCTGCATTCCTTGGCCACGTGGCCCCTCCTCCCACAGTTCCAGCAGGTCGGTCTCTGGCGCTGTTGGGTCGAGGGTGCTGCCACGGGCTGCTGTGCTGGCTGGGGACAGCTTGCTGCCACATGACCTGCTTGGCCACACCTCAAGCATGCCATGGCATTGGTTATGGTACGAACCGCTGCCTGTATAGGTATTAGCTGTTCTTCCTTTACCACATGTTTGATCATGTCAGCCAAGCTGGCCCCTGCTGGCAGAGAGCGCAGGATATCTTTGGTGACGGTGTTACACTGTTGTTTCAGACAATCAGTCACCACAGGTCCCCTCACAGCTACAGGCAGGGTAGATGAGTCAATTGCAGCTTGCAAACGGTCTACGAAGTGTGTGAAGCCTTCACTTTCCCCCTGCTTAATAGTGGACCATGGTGTTGACTTGTCAACTACCCGAGAAGCCGCTCTTATGGCCTCTCTAGCTGCTCTGGTTGTTGCTTTCACTTCCTCTGTTGAGAGGCGTGCTGCCTGGTCCTGCGGTGTAGCCACATCATCATGTTTGCCTAGCAGTCTGGACAGAGTGGAGCCGTGGAGAGGCTGTCCCTGCCCTGAAGCTTGGGCTAGTGCAGCTGTGCAATGATCGGACCATTCCTGCTGAAATACAATCAGCCCTGCTCCGTCAAAAAGCATACGAGTTACCTGTGAGATATCGAAACGTAGCATATCATCGTTACTAAAAAGACCATCACCAGTGTGGACACGACAGCTGAATTAATCCCCTTTTCCTGAACCGCCTTCACTACTGCTTGTACCTCCTTTGTGCTCAATGGAGTGTAGGTTCGCCTTAAATTCTGCCGTGCACCGGTAACTCGTCCAGGGAATGCATGTATCGTAGCAGCTGGTTTCCACTCAGCGCATGCTACCTTTATTTTGCCCCAATCAGTGAGTTTGTACTGAGTTGGTTCCCTTACATTGTTAAAAGCTTTGCTCGGTTTCGCTGGGAACCTCATAAATTCTGTTATCTCCGTTTCCGTATCGGACTCGGAGCTCTCTATATAGCTAGCCGCGGATCTGTGGCTCCACTCAGTGTCGGAAGCAGACTGCTGGTAGACTTCCGGTTTGCTATGCCTTTTTGTCGGGCTCCGCCCTGTTCCGCCTTCCGCGGGTGGGTTTGGTCTTCCCCTCGGGTACGGCCCCGTTCCGCCTCCCGCGCCCGGCCCCTCCTCTCCTCCCGGGGGTGGCGCCAGCACGCCTCTTGGGGGCGGTTTCGGATCGCGTATCCGCCCCCCCTCGCTCTCCCGCGCATGCGCTGTGGAGACCAGCAGGTCCGGACTTCTACTAGTCTCCCGTGCATGCGCACTCGCGGGGGTTCGCACTTCCGGGTTTTCCGCGCCATGCGGTCGGCCGCCCCGCCCCCGCTCTGGACGGTCGGCGCCATCTTGGCTATATGGCAGCGGCGGCGGCAGCGGCGGGGCCGCTGCTTGCGCTCCGGCGCCGGCTTTTTTCTCGGCACCCCTCGCTTCCCGTGCGAGCTCTCCCCAGAAAGACCGCGCGCGCTCTTCCGCCCGCCGCACCAGTTCGGCAGTCGGAGAAGCCGCGATCCTTTGTATGGGCTCTGGGGGGGTGCTGCTGCCCAGTGCGCTCGGATCCCGGATACGGCGGGGAGGAACGGTCGGGTGAACCATGGTTTTTTCAGGGGGTTCCGCAGGGGTTTTTGGATCCGGGGGGTCCCGCAGGAGGGTCTGAGGGTCTCCTATGGGCTCCGGGGGGTTCGGGCATGGGCTCGGAGAAGGGTGTAACACACCCGCTCCCCGCATGTTCCCGCTATTAATTTCACTATCTCCGGGGGGTCCCATGGTACCGTAGCTCCCCCCTTTCTGCTGCATAATGGCAAATAAACACGTTTTTGCAACATTCCAAGTTTCTTGTTCTTCTATTGCTTTCCGCAACGCTTTCTCAACTTTTCCCCATGCTTTTAAAATTTTTCTACTGCCGGTGGCTTTAGTATCTTCAGCCAGAGCAGCAGTATAGCTCTCCCACCCCTCTGATTTTAGTATATCTACGGGGCGCTGTATTGCGCCCAAATCCAAAAGCCTTGCAATAGCAAGATATAAATCCCTTTGGTCGCACCGTATTTCCCAGTGGACCTCCATTAGACTTACAACCTTCTCTAAGGCTTCCATGCCGTTCGTGGGTTCTTGGGGCGTCCCCCTGTCTCCTCCGCAGTAGATCGGACCAGCCGCTACTGCCGCTGTCTCCTTCCAGGCGAAAATCCCGTCCGCCGAGGTTCTTCCCGGGTTTCGGCACCACTTGTTGCTGTTTCTTTTCTGCAACGGTGGCTGCCTGGCTTTTTAGGAACGACAGCACGGCGTACACATGCTCCTGGTGTCGCCGGGCTTAGTAACACGCTTACGCCAGTATGGTGGACGGTTACAAGCGTTTATTATCTCAAACATGCAGTTTATATACTTTGGGGTCTTTACTACGTCAGAGGGGTCTTGCTACACTTCCTGGGTTAGAAGGGAGAATGGAAAAGTACTGGCACATGTTAGTAGAAGC
Source organism: Sylvia atricapilla (assembly GCF_009819655.1). Lineage (NCBI taxonomy): Eukaryota > Metazoa > Chordata > Aves > Passeriformes > Sylviidae > Sylvia > Sylvia atricapilla. The sequence goes on along the minus strand of NC_089174.1, from coordinate 55,414,457 downwards.
TTACATTCTTGTGGTGACAGCTTATGTTTGGGGGGTTGGAGTGTTCTCTGCTCTTCCCGTTACAACCGAGATCTTCCAAGCGTCTGTCCCTATCCAACCACACTCAACACCCCATACAACCCTGAAGAGTTCCAGGGATGGGCCCTCTACAGCTTCTCTCGGCAACTTGTTCCAATGTCCAGGAGGTGAAAGATGAGAAAAATATACAAAACAACAAACATAACTACCACTTCTTCTTCCTGTAGTGTTCATCTGGTACAAATTCAAAGAGGAGGTAATGTCAGGGCGTGTGCTTGCTGCAGGCTTTGGTTTAAATACCCTTTGGCCTTGCTGGGCCCTTCCCCCAGGTGGGACCTGTGGCCATTTGGCCACTGCCAGGCCGGGCTGGGGCTCCAGGGGTGGCTGTGGAGCACGGCCTCCAGCACACCAGGGATTGCGGCATGGCGGGGCGGGGACACAGGCCCGGGGCTGGGCTGTGCGGGCACGGCCCGGCTGCCCCTGCCCCTCACACACAGCGAATGGTCCCAGACACCCCGCCCGGCAGGCTCTCACCTTCACATACTGACAATCTTGCAATAAAATCCATTCTACCAAATTAAATTTTTGTCTTTCAGTCTTTCTATTTAAATAAATAAACATCTGAGCATATTTTCCATTATTTCATTCCTGCTTACTAAGACTAGTCGTCAGGTAGTTCCTATTTTTTTTTTCCTGATATTGTTGATTAAATGCTTTTCATTCATTTTTCAAGTTCTACTAGCTGCAACAGTTACAAATTAATCAGCCTACCATCGGTAGTAGTTTTTATTTTCCAAAGTGCGTTTAGGGTATCAGTTTTCTGTACAAAAACCACAAGACTTGCCAGTAATTCCTTCTCCAATAATAAGAATAATATCTTTGCCTGTGTATCTAACTGGGACTGTAGTTGTGATTGACAGACTTATTCTACAATCTCGTTAGTCTTCATTTTTAGTAATTATTTCACAAAATATTTTTTTCTCACAGGTAATTTTTAAATACATGAAACTATACCTGACAGTTTTATTTTCACTCTTCCTGAACAATTCTTTCTTCACATTACCTGCATTCAGAAGTATTTTGGATTTTGTTTTACAATTAGATTTTTATCTTATGCATGTCACTGTAGTCTATTCAGTGTGTTGATAAGTCTATTTCTGCAAAATATTGTAGGAATATACAAAATACTGAGTCATAATTCTACAAAAATATTTCTCATTTCTTATGAACTTAGTTAATTTTCTAAGCCAAGTTTGTGTCTTTTTCACCCTCTGTAATACCTACTTTATTTTGCTCTCCAGTTATTGACATTTTCTGTGATTTCTCTAACTTTTTAGTGGAATTTTAGAATCTATTTTTGTATTGTATTTTACCTAACTTTCTATCTTCTGTGATTCAGAGTTATGAAAACAAGACTTTCTTCTCTTTATTTTTAATGCTCTTCAGTTTCCTCCTTGGCCTGATGTTCTGGTTTAGGGCAAATTTGGGAGGAAACCTCTAAACGGGGTTCCTTTGGAGACCAAACTCAAACGGCCCCTTTCTTAAGTTGGTCTGGGAAAAAGAACTTCCTCAGAGAAAAGTGGAAAAAACCATTTGCCAAACAAAATGCCCACAAGCATGGGGAATGAAAAAATATGAAACAATAAAACCTCTCACTGCTCCGAAGAGAGATGCCAAAACTGAGGAAGTCTTTGCCAGGAGTTAGCTCAGCTCTCTCAGTCTCTTATCAGTCCCAGTCCCTTCAGTGCTGGAAAATGCTGAGGTCCAGGCCCCGGTGGGCAACGGGTACCAGATCCCAGTCCCTCTCTGGGTTTTCAGTACAGAGCAGATTTAAACAATCCCAAGAAAAAAACAATCCAGGGGGCTTCTTACCTCAGCTAGCTAAACTAACTAAAAGAAAAAAAAAGCCTCTCTCTGGCCACTGTCTGCGTATCCAATGAATGCACAGGAAGAGCGAAACAAAAATGTGGAGGAGTCAACACTGTTTTCAAAACAAACTGTGCGTGTCTTCATTCCCTGCTTCACTCTCAGAACCACTCTTAAAGGTGCAGAACACAACACACAGCACACACAGAACAAATGACTGGGGATACAGGCATCAGAGCCACCCCTGGACACCTGATCAAAGAAAGATTTTGTTTTACATTTTTGGCCTACATACATGAAGAGGCCTGTTTCCATTTTGTCCTTTGGACAGCTATTGGTCTACAGCAGCAGTGGTGTGGGGGGGGGGTTGTGTGTGGGTTTTTTTTGGGGTTTTTTTGTTTGTTTGTTTGTTTTTAATATTTGTTTTTGTCATTATACAATTCAGTTCTTCTAATAAGCAAAAGAGTTGGATTATCTATCTTGGAATGTCTATTTGTGTGGAACTTCTTACCGAACATGACAGATCTATAATTTATAGGAAAATATTCTTTTAAAAGGATGGCTTTTGACAAAAAGTTGACAATTGACAGTCTTCCCTCGGTTACCTAGTCATTTGGAACAGATGATCATTGTTGATCCATTCCAACTGAACTATTCTACTGTTCTGTTCTGTTGTAATTCTTTTTTATAGTTTTGTTACCAGTTTGAAAGTTGGACTTTTTATATTGTATATGAAATATATATGTTTATGAAATGTGTTTCATGTATCTCTGTTCTGCAGAAGTTTCCTTCTTATATTTCTTCTGATTGTGGCTACATACGCCAGTTATCTGTTTCTTTAGCGAGTGCCTGGCTATTGCACAGATGCTCACAGGCAGAAAGCTTGTTTAATAAAAAAACCCATGGCTTTTTGATAAAAAGCTCATGGCATAGGATAAAATGCTTTTTATTTTTTTCAGACAGGATGGTTGGTTACTACCAAACCACCATCTCAAGACTCCTTATTGTCTTCAGCAGGATCAAGTGAAACTCTCTGAAGCACTTTTTACACTTGGATAGTGCTGTGTGACCAGTCTTTCACATGCATGATCCTCGATTATTGGTTGGCTTGGATTACAGAGAAACCAGCTTCTAAACATATTAACCATGTACAAAGGGCTGTAGTATATGACCCTGTCTGCACTTGTAGAGTTTCTACTGACTATTTATAAATGTTGTATTTCTGCACTTTTTATTCAGTTCTGCAACAGAATCTTTTAGGGGATGTCTGAAGGAAGGTTGGGATTGCTCCACCTGGGGTGCTAAACACCATATTGAAACATACAAACATAAAAGTGCATTGGTATGTGCACTTTTACTGATTTTCAGGAAGTATCTTCAAGACAATTTTCACATGGAACACTTCTGGATGAAGTAGTCAGACATTTTGTTCTGAAAATGGCTAGAATTTGGTAAGTCGCCTCTGTTGTAATCAACTCACTGTTCCAAATAAATCAATTTTCTCACCAATGAGGTGGCAGCCTGGGGAGATACTGGATTATGTAGGGTTTTCGTGACTGAAGTTAACTGGGCTCACACACAGGCACATCCCTGATATGACTAGACCATATTTATACCTGTAAGATAAACATAATTTATTTTCCTTTTTAAATTAATGGAATATTCCTTAGTTTATTTTTGTTCTTGAAAAATTTCTTGGTTTGATTCTCACTAGAATGTCTACCGTGAATATGAGAGACATAGGGCACACACATAGCTTTCCTATGGAATGAAGGGATCTAATTGGCAGTTTCCTGACATGATGTTTTCATCCTTTTCCACTTCTTCATCTTACCTTGTTTTTCTGAATTATGAGCCCGTTCTTCTGAAGTACTGACATCACCTGCTTTTGCAGGCTTTATGCTTCATTTTACAGTGTATCACTGCTCAGAAGGTGGATTGGTACCTGGAGATTTTGAACAGCCTTTTCAAACATTTTGTTTGTTTTAGAATTTATATTCCTTAAGTCTTCACCTATATGTCTTAATACTTTGTGATTAGGTTCTTTAATGGCCCTTTCCTCATTGAGGCTGGATGTTGACTGTTCCAGTCACTCACTGTGGTTCTCTCTTATCTCCTCATTTCCTGTCCTTTTTTTGGAAAGATAGAAGTAACAGCTACAGAATGCTTTCAAACATGTGGCAAATCTTCTCCTGGGTAAAGGCTGTAGATTGCACAGCTGCAATTCCTTAGTTGAAGCAGATGAACCATGACCTACTGCCGACAGCCACTTTGGGTTACATCATCCCACTAAGTCACCACCCACTGCTGTAGACAGCCAGCCTGAGGGACACAGCGACCAGGCTGCCTTCCACTGACACTTCATGAATTAACAGCTAGGGGCTGCTCAGGAGGAGGACAATAGGCATCTCTTCCTCCTCAGAGACCCAGTGCTTGAGATCCCTGTGGCAGAAATTCAGGGAAAAGAAGATGGATTACAAAAAGCCTCTCCTGGCTGTTTTGGAATATGTTGTCCTTTTGGCAACTGTGATTTTTTTGTTTGGTTGGTTTGGTTTTTCCCTTCTCTACTACCAGTCTAGTATATTACCTAAAGAGATATATTCTTCATGCAAAATATTTCAGGGAAAGTGTTGAAGAGGAATTCCCATTTTTCTCACATGACATCCTCTTGATTCTCATTAAAAGATGACTGCATGTCTCTGTTTTTTGTCATCCATGTTTTACACTTCAGCTCTTAAGAGGAGTGATGTGCACTGTGGTAAACAAATGCTTCATCCTGGTCCTGCTGATTAGAGATCTGCTCCTATGATGTTATATGTCAGGCTGCCCTCAGAATGTGGTTTTCCTTTCTGATTAGAAAGCTGAATGATGGATCAAACAAGAAGGAGCTAAATGATGTTCAATGTCAGACCAGCAAACCCTACTTGTTAATTCTCTGCAAATAAAGTACAGTGAGATACTGTTGAAAAGTCAAGCCAGTTCAGTGTGACATCGATCCTCAGTCACAGTTAATCTGATGTCATGGCCTCTTAAGTCAGAAGCAGAAGAATTCTCCAGGGTGAAAGATTTTTCAACCTGTAGCAGGGTCTCTCAAAAATTTTTGGCATCACTGCACTGTGAGTAAAGGGTAAAAATGTGGTGTTAGACAGGCAGGGTAATTACATAAAATTGATAGCCTGATCCTAGTTACTCGGATTTACATAAATTACTTTATACAGATGATTTTTCACATCAGTAAAACTGTACTTAATGTTTTAGTCCAAATTCTCAATTTGCTATTGACAGTGGTATTGCTGTGAAAAGGAAAAGGAGACTTTGAAAATTCAAATTGTAAGGCATCAAATCTGACATGTTCTTCTTTGAAAGAGGAGAGTAGCTGCAACAATGTTATGCCTTTAGAAAGTAAAGCAATTATTTAATAGTCTGTGCTCTTTTCATTTGAAATGTAGTAGACAAAGATTTATCCACCTAGTTTACTTCTGAAACTCGCTACCAAACAGGACGTTTTCAAGTTTTTAGCTGTTAGTAACTATTTCCAGAATTAATTTTCCTTATTGTTTTGGTAAAATTATATTTGCAAATTAAATAGGAAAGGGAAATCTTTGGATCAGTAAAGTTTTTTTTCCAAAATTCTAACCTGCTGTAAGTGAAGCAAAATGTGAAATTTCATAGCTTGAAATAAAATAAGTGGCTTTAGTTTACATTGGCTTCAGTTTATTTTGGGGCACATTCAAAGCAGTTCTCTATATGTCTATTAGACAAGTACTAACTAAAGAAGCCTATTTCTAAAGAAAAATTAAAATAGTCCTGAAGATGAAATTAATGCAGTGTCTATCTGAATTTTGTCTAGGGACTCAATGTTGCAAAGAGCTGCATGGTCCTCATTCAATGAACCCTGGCTGGGTGTGTTTATTTGGGTAAGGAGAAAATCCTGGAAGATAAGGATTCTGGATTTAGTCTACCTTATTCTGTTAAGGGTTTAGAATGTGCACCAGAATCTGCAAAATTTAAGGAGGAATTGCTTGAAATTTTAATGTAAGGTTGCTAGTATTTCCTGCTCTTTCTTGATCTGGGATGAGTGTAATAGCAGTTGCTCTGTCTTAATGGTGTTTTAGCACTTTCCTCTCCTGGGAGAAATGAAACTGATGGGAAAAACAAGAAAGCAAGTATTTGAGCAACTTCAAAACCATTTTTGGTTTTGGTTTTAGAAATACAAAGCTTTTTGTAGGTGGAGTCTCATGGTTTTTTCTGAAGCAATTTACAAGCTCATAAAAAGTGCATCAAACCAATGACCATTAATTGCTCCCTTCTTAGCCACATATATATAGTTGTGTTTAGATTATATAAGTGCTAGTGTAATATATATAAAAATTATTTGATTAGAACTGAAATGATCCATTTTCTTGAGAACCAAACTTTGAATAGTTGAACAAACTTTAAAAGTTTTTGTGTTTCCCATGAGTAAATACAGCAGCTCTGGAACAGGGTCACTGTCAGGCAAGAGAGAAGTAGGGAAATCCGTTCAAAGGAACACTGCAACTGGGAACTAAGCTCTTATTGGAAAACACCTGTTTCTTGCATTATTTCAATAGTACGAATATACTCGAGTGATCCCATTTCTCATTTTGTAAAATTAAAGTTGTAGTGAGGGAGCCCTCTTTAGACCTGCTAAATCCCAGAAGAGCACTCACAGATGTCTGAGATTGTGTAATAGCTGAGAAAATACAAACTGTAGAGAGGATTTACAGTTCCCTGAGATGAGTCAAGTGACGATTTCCCTAGTTCATGATGTCCTATAAATTCCTGCTATCATTTGGATAAAAATACATCATAGAAATACATTTTAGGGATTAAAACAAGGTACAATTAATATTCCTGTGCTGGATAAGATGTCTTAAGTGTGCCAAATTTTTTTTTTATAATTATCCTTAAATAATTCTCTTCCAATCCTTGCCAAAATGTTTTCTAAGTTTAGTTCTTCATATAAATTACAAAGAAAAGTAATATATAATAAACTTGTGGCTATTTGTATCTGATTAAAACTATTACCTGAAAAAGAAAAAGTATGTCTGAAGCAATTTCAGGGTAATTTCAAGGCATCATGCCTAGTTAAAGAGAGAGTGTTTTGTCTTTTTTTTCCTCAAATAAGTGAGACTTACATGCTGATGTACATTTATCAGAAGGATACGAGCCCCAGAGCAGAGACTCCAGAGGAATCTCTGGGAACCATTTTGTCCCATCACCAATGTTGTACAACACCCTAATTTTCAAATTTATGGGTTTCTTTTGGGTTTTGGGATTTTTTTAGCTCCACCAGTATTCTCATTGAAAAGCTGTTTCAGAATAGAATAACCCCACCTGATATTAAAATAGCAGTGTGAAACATAGCTTCATGTGTCAAGATAAAACTTATATTTTAAATTCCTTGATTTTCTGTTGGAATGAAATTAGTGTCTATCATTAATACAACATATATTCAAATGAGACAGAAGCATAGATCAATAGGTTATAGATTTTGTTGGACAAAATATGACAAATTTGAGAAGTAAAAAATATCCCCATACCTAATGTACATAATGAAATGCAAAAATACATGAAAATAACAGAAGATGGCATGTGGAATCTAGGGTACATGTTATTTTCAGTATCATATCTGGATTTTCTACTTGGCCTGATGTATTTCTGTGCTGTACAGATGACTTACTGTGACCAGTGTTCTACCTAAACTTGTATTGTAGAAGTTTTAGTGTGAAAGCCAGGCTTCTCATAATTGGACATTCTAATCATAAAAGCAGATATCTTTATTTTATAATAGCTGTAAATGAAAGATAATTCTCAATAAACATTTTTTTCATCTATGATTTTCGGAATTGTTTAAACACATGGACTGTCTGATGTAATACTGCTCTGTCTTTAGTCCCACTTGGCCTTGTCTGACTCATCAGTGATGGAAATATGAAAGTAATTATTGTAATCACTAGCCCTGGTTTTATACAAATGGCAGAGAGACAATTACTTCATTTTCTACAGGATGCTTAATAATATTTTAGAACTAGTCATTGCTTAGCCAGTTTTTGTGCAGCAAATGATTTGTTCAATCTGTTTAGCTGTTTGCTTGCTGGTCATCCAGAAGCAAATCTTTTCACAGAATGTCATCCAGCTTTTTTCTTGCTCTTAAGTGTCACCACAGTCTCATGTTCAGTGATTTTATCCCTCAAGTTACTAATTTACTAAGGTGTTGAGGAACAAGACTTAATTCAAGATTTTACCGATATGTATTTAGTTTGTTAAAGGTTGCTAACAGCTCGTTCAAAATTACTTGAAGTTTCTTGGAAAGAGCTAGCAATGGCCTATACATGGCCAATCTAAGAATCTTCTTAATTAACTTTAAACAACAATAAAACAACTTTGTGAATGCTATTACAGTTAGAATAAACAGGATTAAACAGGATTGTAAGGATATAAATTCAAATTGGAAAAATTATTTTAGGGAATATATTTCTATATATATATAAATGTGAAATATATTGTATTTTTCCTTTCCAAATCTATTAATTGTAACAATATCCTCTAATAATACTAGGTTTACTTCCTCTTACTGTCTTCCTGTTCCTCTATTTCCTTATTATCTCAATAATAAGGAAATGATTCCTTATTATTATCTCAATACAGGGAACCTATGTGGTAACTAAAATACAGTGTTTCTGAGTACGTAGATTCCTTGTGTGTGAAAGAGTTCTAGAGCTGTACTGGTAATATCATAAATATTTTTTAGTCACTTCATTTGAAGTGTGTTTTCTGACTTTTGGAATGTTTGGATTCTGAGACCAGAAGAAGAGTAAGCCTCTCAACTACAGTGAGAATGGTTTGTCTAAGTTCTCATCCATCATTTCAACTACAATTGTGTAAGAGATCATTTTTTCCTGCTTTTCTTGCTGCTGTTACCAGATTGCCAAGGAGATGGATGATGATGACATCAGACTAAGGAAGTAGTGAGAGCTCTTTGGCAGCTATTATTGTGTAGTATCTCATTTTGGTACTCTAAGATTTGGAGTATATTAGCTCTTGCAAAATTTTTCATTGTCATTCATAAAATGAGCTGCCTTTTCCCAGAGTGTAAATGGAGAAGAATTTTATCTCAGAAATTATTTCTGTGAAATTAATGTCCTTCATCAAGATGTGCCTGTGAGTGCAATCGTCACAGGAGGTACTCATGTGAAAACACAAAAAAGGCCTATAATTATTTTCTCCTTGGACTTGAAGACTATGAGAAAGTATAAAAAAATGTCTTGTGGGAGCCAGAAAACATAGTTCTGTTTCCATTCTTGAGATGTGAGCCATAAAATAAAGTAAGTTCAGTTCAGTGTTTGCTTTGCTACTGAAGATACCAGGGCAGGTGATATATGAATAACTCTAATTTTAAATAATTTAAATTTTTTTAAGCAAAAAAGATATTCTTTATTGCTTTTTAAAGACCATAACTGTCTTCCAGAGTCGTGATGCTTTTGTGTGATTAAATCTGGTGGTGTAAAGCATGTGACATTCAAAGATATTTTTGTCATGGTGACTGTTTCACATGTTGAAATAGCGCCTCATTTTTGGAGATCTGAGAGAGAGAATCTTTCCTTCTCTCCTTGTAATGGCCTGCATCTAGTCTTCTGAACAGGAAGAAATGTCATGCTTTTTTACTGTTAGTTGTTTTGCATATTCTACTACAAGCTGGCACTGAATGTTGATATATATATCTAAAACATTTAGGCATTGATAGTTATTTTTGGGAGGTCTAAAAATGAGTATGAATAAAGAAAGTTGGAAAAAATAAACTCCCTCTTTTAATAGATTACATGCTTCCTGTTTAAAACTCAAATTTAAAAATCCATGGCCTTTATCAACTTCCACTTAGTGATGGAGTCTTCAACACCTTCATTATGAAGATCATGATTTCAGTAAATCATTGCATTCTTCAAACGTGATAGTGTATATAAAAATTTGTTTTTGAAAAACACTGGCCTAGTTTCTGTTTCCTTGTTTAGCTAATGTAACTGTAAAATTTACAGATTAAACCCCCCAATTTTATCTGCTCAATGTTCAGAATTTTTTTACAATTTAATCCTTTTTTATTATATTAGACTGAGGATTTTTTTAAAAAAAATTATTTTATCAGGGCCTCAGAGCAGCATTGTGGCAGGCATTTGGGAGCATACTGAGTGTTTGCTTGGTTGTCTGTACTGTCTCCCTCTGTGCAGACTCTCTTGGCTGCTGGGATCTGCCTGTCTATGTCTCAGTCCTAAATACAGGTTATCTTCTAGCAGCTGTTACCAACTACTGAATGTTATACTTTGCTGTATTTCTTTCACTTGTATGTAGAATTATACAATTGCTTTTTTAGTTAAGATGGTCTTAACTAACACTATGTTAAGTGTTTTAAACAGAAAGATATGACAAAGAGTGCTGAAAATTATTTTTGGAGAAATTCAGGTATAATGACTCTGATAAACTTATGCTAGTATAGGATGTTACTTCATGCTTGCTAATCAAGTGATAAGATGCATTTTGGGATGGGATGCTTCTTCTAAAATATGTATTTTCTTTTATCCAAAAGTTATTTATGAGTAATGTAGGGAACACTGATGGCTTAATGCAGGAATTATGTCTGAAATGTATAGCCTGATAATGAATGTGGCTTCTGGCCTTCAATTCTATGAAACTCTGAAAATGCTGAAAAATCACTTAGTGAGATTAAGAACAGCATCTAACACAAAACAAGTTTCAAGTTTGTCACGAAAGGCATATGACTCATGTTCTAGGAAATCATCTTATTTTTGACAGTACAAGCACAGCACAGTGTAAAAGAGGTGCTCTGGTTTATGCACAGATAGAGAGACACCCTGTAACACAAGGAATGAAGGGGATGTTGGTTGTACTTGGAAGAGGCATTGAGGTTTAGCATGCCCTGGAAACAGTGTGAGGAAGCTGTTATCTGCCTGCACGCACCATCTCGTAGTGTTCGGCAGCTGCTGTGTCAGTTGCCATTACACTCAGATAACAACACCTGAAAATATCTTTAAAAGTAAATTAGAAACATAGTAACCTCCTAAGCAGTACAGCCCAAAAGACCTATGTATGGAACACTGAATAAATAATTAGAAAATCCTGATGTGATTGGGGGGGGGAAAAAAAAAAAAAAGTATTTTTGTAATCAGGTGTAGTTTTTCAGCTGGTAAAAATCAATAGTTTAAATGAAGATGTTCTAATTTACTACAGCTACATATTTGGTCTGTTACTTGCTAATCTGTGTCAGATGCCCAGCCCTGCTATCATCATCTCCAGAAATAATCAGATCCTTATTTAGAACATAAAGAACTGAGAGAAGTTAGAAATTCTGTTTGCAGAAGTCTGACCCAACTGACTTCATTAAAAACACATGCAATAGTGGTATACTAAATATAAAGGAATAAAAGAAAGAAATCTCCAGTCCTGTAAGGACACACCTTTGTCTTTTTTAACCCACAAAGGAAAACAAAACCCACAAAACCTCTCCTATATTCACAAATGAAAAGGACTCACTCTAATGTTAATAAAACTTGTGTTAGCACTGGAGGAAAGCATCACAAATTTCATGAAGAGTATTTTTAATCTAAAATACAATTTGAAGAAAAAGATTCCTCAGAATCTATAAATTGTCTTCTATTAAAATGACAATCACAGAGTAAAGACATACAAAAAAATCTCATGCCATGGCAGTCATTCTCGTAATTTTTCTACTGGATGACTTAATATTTTACAGACATTAGAAAATGATGGCTTCTATTTCAGTATTTTGCAAAGTGTCACAAAAGCTTATGAATCTGGTGATGAAGCACAAACAAAACCAGTCATTGCATTGATGGAAACAATGGTAGTTTGGCTACCCATCCAAGAAAAAGCATACTGATCTGGAATAAATGGAGTATGCAGTGCTTTGTTGTAAAAAAAAGTTATCACTGAAGCCTATCTAATTGAATGGCAAGTCATAAAGATAGCATTACTATTGTTTTCTACTACTGTATTAGCTATTTGAAGTGTCTAGATTGCTGTAAATACTGTAAGATTTGATTAGTAGAAAATACTGTACAGGGTAATAACCATTAACAATCTGATAGATCACTCCTGAAATTCTAATTCCTAATCAGGTAGAGGTGGTCAGAGGCACAACTATGTGACAAGACAGTAATAAAAAACCTAATGTACTTATAAATAATCCCATGTGAAGAATTATGTTAATTTCCTTATTTTGCAATAATATGATAGAGATTTAAAAAATATTCAGGGCTTTCCATTGTAAGTAGTTGAACTCCATGTCAGTAGGATTTGAGACAATGTCCATAATGTCAGTTCAGTGATTTTTCACCAGAGCTCATTATTCTCTAACATAAAACCATTTAATATTAAAAAAGAAGAAGCCAAATGAGTAGTTTGATTCTTTTGTTTAAAAGTGTTGTGAATCAGTCCTGGGTCACAAAACCCCAAAATTCAAGTACTGAAGAAAATGTGAAGATTATAATTGTGAAGTTTTATTTTCATAAGGAAAATACTCAATGCTCAGAGTTTGCAGGAAGTTTGATGAAGAAATTGCCAGTTTCTTCTTCCAAAACAGAAAATTCAAGGAAGCTGAGGGGATTCTGTAGATGAAATAAAAGTCCTTCTGAGCAATGAGATTCAAAGAGGAAGAAAAATAATTACTTCTTTAAATTATTCCATCTCTGGATTAAATTAGATTATCCATCCCATTATTTTCCTTAATGCATATTTGTCATTTCTTATTTTCTCACTTTGGGAAAGTTGCATTACTATCATTTTTCTACACAAATAACAAGATAAATAAATCTTGATAATTTAAGTACAGCTAATTGTAATATTTGTTGCAAAATAATGGTAAATCTTATTTTATGCTTATTTTCATGCCAATAGTACTTTGAAATTTTTACTTCTGATTAGAAGACATATGGGAATGGCTGATCTTGCTAATCTCAGATGATTGTTTGTTTATGCAATTTGATACAGTTTATGGTCTGTTCTGTCCCTTAGGAAAATACTGCAGATCAGTGACAAGGTGCATTGAGAGATCAGCATACTGAAGCTTGTAGAATGAATTCTGAAGCTGTTACTTGCTCCGAATTCTTGCATGGCATATACTAATTCTGGCCATTTAAAAACTGATGCAGCTTCTAAATAATTACAGTTCAGTTAATGATTCCATGCCTGTTCATGGTCAACCAAGTAACACAGGGAAAGAAACAGCAGAAATTTAATTCTTCAGACATCATCTTTTGGTTTTGTTTAATTTTGTATCATAGAAATTTTGTATCTGCTTTCAAGAATTTGAATAACAGTATTTATTTGGCTTGTTTTGGAAAGCAAATATTTTTTAGGTCTGGGGCACAATGTTGCTCAAATTAAGTAGAAATTTGTAATTTTTTTTAGAATAACTTTCAGGTAGGTAAGAATCCATACCCATCTAAATATCTCCTGTTCATCCAGTAAACTGGAAACTAGGTAATGTTCTGAAGTAGAATTTCAGTTCTTGTCATGAAGCTTTTTGACCTTGATGCATTCTGTATTAACTACAGCCAGAAAGAAGGTTCTAATCAGCAGGATTTTAAAGGAATTGTATAGCTTTGGGTGTTTTGCTTCTACTGTATACCTCACCTTTTTATTCTCCACAGTCTGCTTTTTTTTCTTTTCTTGTACTCTCTCCTCTTTCCTTGATCTTTTTTTTTTTTTTTTTTTTTTTTTTCCTATGGTGGCTTGGTAGCAGGATAATTGCTGTAGTTTTGTGCATTCTGCGTTTTTGCCTCTCCATTTAAGATGGCCATATTGGCTTTTTCTCTTGTTGGTACACTGTGGGTCAAGTTGTAAGCATGTGTGTGCTTTGCAAATTTATCCCCATAATTTCTAATGTCTGTTGAAAATGTTAGTAGCTGGTGGTTTTGTCTGAGGGACACTTCAAGCTTTAATTCTTGAGTGCAAATCACTTATTGTTTCTTTTGTTCATTTATAATGAGAGACTGAAATGGAGCTTAAATAATTCCTTCAATGAAAACATTAACCAGACTCTGCTATTGTGGTTGCTTCAGAACTGAAAGTAATTAGCACAAATCCACATTTCCTTCATAGAGCTTTAAAAGAAGTCAGGATATTACCATCAAGATAATGATGAGTTCAGTCTCTGTGGAAAGGCAAGGAGGAAAGAAAAAAAGATTAAATGTATTTCAAGACTAGCAAAAATATTTCTGGTGGTAACATTTCACTGTTTAATGAAACATTCCCTTGGGAAATACATTGCTATTTGGGCTTGTATTTTAAAGCACCATGTGAGTACCTTCAGAGAAGCCAAACAAGAAGATTCTTCTCTCTTTAAAAAGTCTAAATCTACAAATCCAATCCAATACAAACAATAGGCAATTTCCTAAGATACTGGCTATTAATTCAGAAAATATGATTTTATCACTGTTTGGAAAGACTGTAATCAGAAAGCAATATTATTGATGATCAGGTCTCAGGAAAAACTTGTTTCCCATGGGGGTAAAGACTTTTTGTTTCTTTGTTTCTCTCGTATAACTTTTCCTGCCCAGGACATGCAATCCTATTTTGAGCTATCAAAAGAAATATTGCAGTCATTAATAATGTTGTCTTAGAATTGATTTAGTTCATAAATATAGACAACCCTTTCTTCCATTTGAAAGACAGTGAGCAGGCTGAGAATCAAAGCTGTAAAGTCTAAGGGTTGCAAGGCAAGGACAAGCTATTATCTATCTATGAAAAGAAAAGCTGTGTAATCTCTAAAGATTACCTTAAAAAAAATCTGCATGAACAAAGAGAACTTCCCTTTCTATACTTACAGGAAAGACAGAAAGAAATATGCTGACAGCAGTTAGCTTAGGCGTGGGACAATCTCTTCCACCTTCAGCAGAGGTGCTGAATCTTTGCCAAGGGTGATAAAGAATTGAAGGTGAGGAACAGACCACAGTTAGCCTGCTGAGAATCTGACTACTTTCTTATGCCCTCTTGCTTCACTGTGACTGCATGAGAGTTGTGTGTACAATCACCTGAGTTTTCTTCTGTCTTCCCCCATGGTAACAAATATTTTCTGTATAGTGACACCATCCAGTATACCAGTAACAGAGAGTGACTGTCCAACATACCTCTAATGGAGATGCTTATATGAAAACTAACTACACCCACATGAGCATATTTGTCACAGGACATTAAGCACTGGGAGCTTAATGCCATCACATATGGATGATCTATTAAGAAAGCCCCCAATTTTCTTTAACTTTACAACAGTTGCTTAGAAATGAAATATATCATCTTGGCTAACTTCATAAAACGAAAGAAAAATAAAAAGTTTTGTTGTTTTGTCATATTTGTTTGCCAATAAAACCATTTGCTTGAGCTAACACAACAAAAATTAAATTTCATGGAAGGGAAGGGATTTTCCATGGGGAGGAGTCATCTTCACAGCTCTAGGGTCCAATCTGTGAGACAGAAATGATGAAAGAGAAAGAAAAATCTAAGCTAGAGCTGTTGCTACTTCTATCTAAATATCAGATTTTTACCTTGAATTCTACCTTATCTCTCATATGGATTCTTCTAGTCTTTGATTTAAAGCAAGACAGTAAGCACTTAAAATTTTAAACCCTTTTACAAATGCATTGACACAGTGTCTCTGTTCACTTGAATATACATATTTCCCTATCAAGACTTAGAAAATTCTTTTGGAAATTTTTGAGCATTTCTGAAGCATATCATAAGTAAACATAGCACTTGGAGTATGATGTCCTTAATTAAATAGTTAAATAGGAAGAAATAAATCCTTTAGGATATATTTCTCTTAAAAACATAGTGTGCTCATGTGCAAGAAATTCCCAGAAGGTGACATGCAGGATAGATTTTAAATTGTGCATAGCTTTCTGAGTCTCCATGAAGGAATAAAAAGTGTTCAGGATGATTAACAGTGGCAGAATTGGGCAGTAATGTTTCTGCATATTTTAAATTCTTACATGGACTTCGGTAAAGACGAAGAGCTTTCAGAATTTAGATTTGGAACCAGACTATAACTGCTGAATCTAGGACTTGCTACTGGACTTGCACCCTCTCTACTTACCCCTCTTCTAATTTCATTTTGGAGAATAAAGAAAAAGAAAGTTTGACTGAACATTGCAGCACAAAAATATGGCAGATTAAAGCAAATGGTAATAATTTCTTATTTCAGAATTCCCTACGAGGTTCTGTTAGACAATTTCTTGAAGCAACAGTGGTAGTAATCAAATTCATTTGACAGTTAGCAGCTGCCTATACACACCTTTGAGTCTTCTGGGAAGCTTTTCCTTCTTGAATGATTGGCAGGGCTGAAGGATGAGGTAAAGCTCTTGTCACCCATATAAAAGTGTGGAACTCTTGGAAGGGGGGGGCAGTAAAATGGAATTTTGTTTTTAAGTTTTATGGAGAGTAATTCAGAGTTGAAATACATGCACAAGTTGTTATGATGTTTGGAATGCAGTTTAGTCTAAAAAAAGGTGAAGTACAATAATTCGGCTTGTTAGAAGCCTGCATTCCTCATCCCTCACTATAAATGTCACTGCTACCCTTTCTGATATCTAATACCTTAAATTCTGTCATGTTTCCTGTTTTAGTTTGTTTCTGGCAAGAAAATCAAGAGATTCATAGTGCTAGTTAGCAAAGTAATCCTCTTCTCATTGTCTCAACACTGTAGGCTTCTTGAAAAAAAAGAAAACTTAGAGAATCTGATTTTTTAAACAATTATATCAGAAGTATTTTTAATAAACAGGTACATTTTTTGCCTCTAGTTTTGATGTTAGTCATAATTTCCTGTGTGCTTTAGACTTCGAAAGTACAAAATACAAAAAGCTTCAACAGTAACCGTCACCTTGAAACTACTTATTGAATGTGCTTAAATGGTTAATTATAAGAATTTGAGGCCACATTTGATATTTCTGCTTTGTGAATGAGGTACTTTGAAACTCTTCATGCTGGGAAGGGTGATATCGAAAGCACTATGATTATTTGCATCGGATTCCAAGCCTGTGTTGTTAGTCTTGTGCCTTGTGAATTCAGCAAAATATTACTATTCCAACTTGCTAACAATAATTATTAGTTGTTTACTTTGTTGCTGATCACAACAAAATTAATGGAGCTAGTTCCATGGTAGGGCAGTAATAAAGTGCAAGAAAACTTTTGGCAGGGATACGTCCTTTCATCTGCTGTTTTGTGTTGGGTCTTTTATTTTCTAATTATGTATTTGATAGCCTGATTCCTCAAAGATTTCTGCCATATGGATTCACATCATTGGATCTAATAAAAACAATTTATTTTTTGCATTGATAGAAAAGAGATAGAAACTGAAAAATGAGAAAAAAATCACTGCTTAGGTATTTCCTGGATTTTTTTTTTCTTGTATCAATTTCATAAAATGCTCCTTTGCAAAGTCAGTTGAGCAACTGAATACCCAGGTATCTTCCTCATGCTGAAAGACCTCAATGATATGCCTTTGATTTTCACGTGCCCTAAACCTCATTTACAAAGTTGTTTGCAAATTCTTGAAAAGTCACATATTGATGCTTATGACTGTTGCTACTGAGGGTCAGATTTCTGTCAAGCTACTGTTTCTTTATCTGGTTTGCTCACTGTTTAAGGAAGGCTGCTTTGGGGTATTTTTGGAGATATTCTCTAAGGTTGTCTGATCATAAGCTGAATGAAGATAGGTGACAAATATGATGGCTGAGTTATGATGAAAATAGGTTTCCTGAGAGAAAGAAAGGGCCATATATATGTAGCCAAGACTTCAAGGAAAACTTATAAAATGGAAAACAGTCCTTCAGGACATTATTCCAATTTACTGACACTCATCTTTAATGGATGATATTTAATGGATGGATCTTTGATTCCAGCTCTCTCAGTAAGGATGAAGATATTCTACTTGAAGTATGTTTTATCAGATGATGTGTGAGTTAAAGCAAACCCAGAGTGAGCTAATACTCAAAGCAGAAAAGTATATTATATGAATCAGGCAAAGAATAACCTCCTTTAGATGACCTCATACTTTCAGTCCTCCTTGATTTTTTTCAAGACTTTACCATTCATATTTGCTAAATTAAAAGAAAAATATTATTTTCATTCTTTCTTTATTTTCATTCTTTCATTACTGCTCTTCTGGGTCTTTTATTTCTCATTATTTCTCTTTTTTTTTTCTTCATCTTCAGAATCTTTTTCTTTTTTTTACACTACTTAACTCTGTCACTTCTTTTGAAATAGTGCCTCTAACACCTATTTTCCGCCTATGTAATTAGATGACCTAAGTCTGAGTATTAGTGTCAATATGGCAGACAGTTAGGTTTTAAAGATTAGCAATAATTTATTGAGATTATTGATATAAAATTTGCATTCTTAATTAAGAAATTTCATTTATTTTGAAAAACAGATTGGAATTTTAATAACAGCAAACTGCTCTTATAAGGAAAAGAAATTTTGGAATCAGGGTGTATTTTATAGGAACAAACTACACAGAATAGGAAGGTGAATCATTAGTGACAAAGTGACTCCTTACATTGTTTGTAATTTGACTTCTGGAATTAGTAACAGAGGGATCTGGACAGGCTGGATTGACGGGATAAGGCCAGTGGTATGATATTTAACAAGACCTGCTGCTGTGTTGTGCACTTGGGTCACAACTACCCTAAGCAGCACCACAGGCTGGCAGAGGAGTGGCTGGAAAGCTGCCCAATAGGTAAAGGACCTGGGGGTGCTGGTGACAGTAGCTGAACATAAGCCAGCTGTGCCCAGGTGGCCAAGAGGTCCAGTGGCATCCTGGTCTGTACCAGCAACAGTGTGGCCGGCAAGACCAGGGCAGTGATTGTCCTCCTGTGCTTGGTGATTATGAGGCCACACCTCAAATCCTGTGTTCAGTTTTGGGTCCTTTGTTACAGGACATTGAAATGCTGGAGCATGTCCAGAGATGGACAATGGACATGATGTAGGGTCTGGAGCACAAGTCTCATGACGAAGGGGTTAGGGTAGCTGAGGGTATTTAGCCTGGAGAAAAGAAGTTTCAGTCTTATCTCTTCTCCAGGTAACAAGCAATAGGATAAGAGGACATGGCCTCAAGTTTTACTGGGGAAGGTTTAGGTTAGATATTAGGAAAAATTCATCACAGAAGAAGTTGACAAGCATTGGAACTGGCTGCCCAGGAACATGATTGAGTCACCCTGAGGTATTTAAAAGTCATCCCTGGAGGTGTTTAAAAGACATCTGGATGAGGATTTTTAGGGGCTTGGTTTAGTGGTTGACTTGACAATGTTGGATTAAAAGTTGGACTACATGATCTTATAAATCTTTTCTAACTTAAACAATTCTATAATGTTACAAATTTATCATTAGATTTGCTGATCACAAGTGTTTAAAATCACAAGTAGATGCTATTATTTCAAAGTAAAATAAAAATACAGATTTCCTTTCTTGAAATAGCTTTAACTGTTTGAACAAGTTTTGCCAATCTTAAGTTGAAACATTTTTATGAAGTATGACCTATTTCGAGAACTTTTTTATTTGTAAGATAATGATTTGTCCAAAGAGAATACATTTGTAGCATAGCTTCTTTTTCTTTGGGACACATGCATGTTTCTTCCTCAGACACCCCTGATGATTCTTCGTTGATATGACTCAATAATATAAGAATAAAATCAATGGGTATATCTCTCAATGTTATCCGCAAGATGGGAAGCTAACTATAAATTTTAAAATGCTGCTCCTGTAAAACTATTCCTTTCATGGGAAGGTCTTTTTCTTCTTGTGTTCTTAAAAAGAAAACAAACTTAAAAATTTAGAGCAGAAGATCTCAAAGCAACCAGAAGAATTAGGTTTCTATTCTATTTCACTCTATTTCACTACTAAAGGCAAGAATTTTACATCAAAGAAAACATCTATTGCATTTAGGAGCATATAGTTTGGATTAATTTTTAATTCTTCCCATTACCCACTTCATAGAAAGATATTCCTACTCCCCTTATAAATTAATCAGATTATCTTCTTCTAGTCAGCCCATTATAATTGCCCTAACTTTACAGAAGCTCTAATATCAGTTCCTAGCTGGCAAGGCAATCCTATTGCCTCCTCCAAAAAAACAATACCAACTCACTTGTGGAGAATGGGAGGCAAATCGCTGCTTCATTCTTTCACTGGACACTACAACATCATGTTACAGGCCCTTTGAACTTCTCAGCTAGAAGTTAAGCTGTCTCTACTTATTCTAGCTTATTCTTGGCTACAGAGGAGGATGAATAGAAGAAGTAGTTATAATGAAAGTAGCAGACCATGGACTTCCATGTTAGTAAAAGGTAGTAAGTGCAGCTCTTGTGTGTAACAATGGTCCATTTATAAGTACTGTGCTTGTCTTAGTGAGGGAATACTGTATCCTCTGTTCCTCATTATAGTATATTATAGTAACATGTATAGTATCCATCTATGATATGGATAACATAAACAGGTATTTGTTACTTTTCTGGAGCATAAAACAGAATCTCATATAAATAAATTATTTCTGACAGTTGCATTTGCCTAATCCACACTAGTGTTGTGGTCACTGTTGTCAAATAATAAAGTATTCTTACTTAGTCATTTTGATAAAACATACTGTTCTCTCAAACTGAATACCCTTTCAAATAAGTTGTGAAGTCCTGGTAACTGAAAAATCCACTAGATTTCCAAAGATAATACAGTTCATATTCCTGATTGTTAACAAACTTTATGGATATGTCACCTGTAGTGGAATTCTTTAGAGTCAGTCTCATGAAACAGCAATGTTCTGACATGTTCCAAAACCCTGCCTGATATCTCACTGGTTTCCAAAATTCTAAATTTATGTTAAACCTAAGAAAGTTATTCAGCTTGAACAACCAAAGAAAAAAAAACGGATGTGAGAACTTGAAGACTGTGGATTTGTTTTCATTATTTATTTCTAAAATCTATAAACATATCATAATTGTACCTAGGACATTTTCGTAGTAATTGGTTAGTCAACCACTTGTGAAGCAACCTCTATCTCAGGTAGCTCATATATATATATATATATATATATGTGTGTATATATATATATATATATATATATATATATATATATATATATTCTGAAAGACAATAGATTACAAGTTAGTTTAAATTATTTTGGATGCATGTGCATATGGAAGTTTGCTAGCTGAAGTACTTAAAAATTTTTTTTTCTATCTCTCCAAGGTTTTAAGCTCTATCTTCTTATGATAGAGCAGTCAAAATGTTGTACAAACATTATCTGTTTCATAAAGCAAAAAATACAATTTAAATATTTTTCACAAAAGAGATTTTAAATGTTAACTATCTTATAAACCATAGATGTAAATAACAATATAGAAACTTCTTCCACAACAGAATTTCTTGTGAATTGAAATTATTTACAACTGTTTTGACATTCTTTAAATGCATGTCTGTGTTCTCATTAATGGCAATGCTGACTGGTTAGAACAACAAGTAGTAGTAGAAGACAGAGGAACATTAAATGGCCTTTTATTCTTCCAGTCATATTTTCCTGGATATTAGGATCGTGTCTATGACAGAATTAAAATTTCGCATTTCCTAATATCATGTTTTGCTTCTAGGCTTTTGGAGACCAAAATCAAGGAGCAGTTTTTCTGCGTGAATTTACATTGATTCGGAGAGAAAGTCTTCATGATGATTTCCTATCTGATTTGCTGAATAATCACAAAACAGAAGACCCGGTAGGAATCTTTTATTATTCTGAAACATTTTATAAGAAATTATTGTAGGAATACAGATTTTTTGTGATAGGTCTTTCATTCTGTTTTGTTAACCTGTATAAAGTAATGAAATGAGATTTTTTTGACACAAAAATGTTGTAAATTCCATGTAATAAAGACTTGCTCATAGGGAGGGACCATGGGTGTCAATGCATATGAGTTTTTATTATTTAAAGACAAACTTTTTAAAAAAAGAAACATATTGGTCTTTTGCTTTCTAATGGTAATTTTTCTTATTCAGAAATTTGGCAGTCTAAATTGTTACCATTCTTTGCTTTGTACATGCAAAGGAAGATTATTTTTTATTAAATATGAATGAGTATTTATGAGTATTAAATATGAATGAGTAAATATGAATGAGATAAATTTATAGGGTGTGTAAAAATAAAAGGCTTTAAAAGGAATAATTTTACTACATGTACCAAGAAATCTAATAAACAGGGAAAACAGTTTTATGGAAGATATATTTTCATTGTCTTCTGTATATGCTTGGCAAGGTATTTATTTCAGGTCTGAAGGATTCCATTTTGTCTAGGAGCTGATAGTTTTGAATAAAAGAATGTTGAAGTAAATAACTTGGGAGTCATGCTTAATCAGGCTTTAATATGAAATGAAATAAGCCAGCTAATTTAAAATTGCAGCAAATTTTCCTTACCAAGATAATTAAGGGGCTAGACCATCTGTATTACAAGGAAAGGCTCAGGGAGTTGAGCCTGTTCAGTGTTAAGGAGAGACAATGAAGAGGGGACCTCATCAATATATACAAGTATCTGAAGCGAGGGTGTCAGTGGATGGATCTGGCTCTGCTCGGTTGTGCCAAGCAACAGCACAAAAGGCAATGGGCACAATCTGACCCACAGAAAGTTCCACCTGAACATGACGAGGAACTTCTTTACTGTGCAGTGACTGAGGACTGGAATAGATTGTCTGGAAAGGTTGTAGAGTCCCTCCCTAGAGATATTCAAGAACCATCTGGAAACAGTTCTCTGCAATGGGCTCTGGGATGACCCTTCTTGAGCAGGGAGGATGGATCAGATGACTCTCTGAATTTCAGTCTCACCTCTTCTGTAATTTTGTGAACTTTTAGGTCTTCCATTTTCAAGGACTGATACATCTTGATGTCTAGTAGGCAGTGGTTTAACAGAAGCAGTGGTGCATTAGCATCTGATATAATCAGGAACTGGTGATGTATTTTAGGGATTAAATACTTTATAGGAGTAAGTATTTGTTTACTCTGTAGGATAGAGTGATTCTAGAAATTTGTTTTGGCCCAGCCATGCCTAGCCCCTTTTTAATCAAGTTTTACCTTTCTTAGGTTATCTTTCTTCGTGCTTGAGGGAATATTATCCAGTTATCATTGGTGGGAGTGTGTAGAGCCAGGACTTCAGAAGAATGGGGTGGATGTCTTTTGATAAGTCTTATTGCTCAGGTCAAAGAAACCAGTTAACAAAATAGTGAAGGTATTAAACAATCCATTTAATTTTTGCTAACCCATCTGCTCTCAGACAAGTTGTCCTTTGTGCTTTACTAATGCTATAAGAAATTTCAGATCAGTCAAAATCAACACTTTATTCTACCATTTCAAGTAATTTTACAGCAGTTCCAGATTTTATCAAGCAATTGCTTATCTGCTGGAATGCCTGTAATTGTTCCTCTTTAAAACCATTTATTTTCTGTGGTCCAGAAATGAGAATGGCACTTTATTACAATTTTGTCAGTACTGGTGGCAGTAATTGTGACTTGTGATTTGTTGTTTTTCTGAGTTGTGCTGTTTGTAAGCATGTTTATAAATGTTTTATGTTCACACAAGCAGAAAGTGCTCTGCAAAATATTAATAGATTACACTTCAAGGCAGTGTTCTTTTTTCTTTAATTAATTTCATGGTTCCTGTGACATTCCTGTGATCTTCCTTCTGTGCAGTTATGAGCACTTGAGAATACATCTGCACTGAATGCTGCCCAGAAAATATGACTTTACAATCTGTGTTCACATATGACTTAAAGAATTTTACCAACCTCACTTCTCTGTGATGCCATCTTCTACTACCAACACACATAATGCTTTCTCTACATGACTGATTTGGTAGACAAAAGGTAATATGGAAGAACTTGAAATAACTTTTTGGTACTTTGCCTGAAATATTTTAAATGTTTATGACTAGTTCCCTGTAAGCTGTGTAGTCTATTTCAAAGACAAGGGCTAGTTCCAACCAGGGCTTTTCTTTAACATTTATTCCAAATTTCTGCTTAATAAATACTAGTGAATTGGTTTTCCAAAATCTCCGTAGCATATATAGGATATTATTCCTGTTTTATAGATGAAGATACAAAGGTTCATAGATAGATGTTAAGGTCAAAAGCATCTACTTTTCTTGAGTTCTTTGAGACACAAGGATCCATTTTCTTTTCAATTTACTTCACATGACACAGCACTACTGTCTTGGTTTGGATAGACAGGTATCTGCCAGGGAAGATTGGAGTCTCTCTTGGAATGTAAGCCCCTCCCCCCCTTCCAAATTATTATAAATTTGCAATTAAAAGGCTGTCAGGCAAAGATTTTTGGGAATAGGTATAGCAGTCCTTTACTAGGGATATAAAACAAAATAGAAATGTTGTAGTACAAAAGAATAAGCAAGGAAACAAACAAACAAATCCTAGAAAAGCCCTGACAGAGTCAGAAATACAACCTGACACCCGGTTGGTCAGGGTGTTGAAAGCTGTCCAAAGTAAGCCCTCCTGGAGTGGCAGATGTGGTTCTGTTGGAAGCAGAGATGGTCCCGTAGAAAAAGGGTCCAATAATGGTGAGATAGGTCTGGTCTTCCTCCAGGAATCTGGAGGAAAATTGAACCCCTGGTGACACTGGTGGGTCCTTTTATCTGGGCGAAGATGGTTTGGCTCCTCCTCCTCCCTGGGTGGAGGGTCTCACAATGGGATGATGTAATGTGTCATGTCATTGGTGAGCTTTAATGGTCCATTAACAGAAGATATCCCCATGAGGGTAGTGGAACAATTACCAGAGATAAGCAACACTGACTCATCTGTGCAGAGAGATAAGCAACACTGACTCATTTGAGCAACACTGCCCTATTTGAGCAACACTGACCCACCCGATTTTTAACAGATGGCTTCTTATCAGAGAAGGCAGTTAACCTCTCCCCATCCGGGTTTTGGCCACCTCTTTGTTTCAGTGAAGTACTCTTAAGTATCCAAGATCAAGTATACTTGATCTCCTTGGTAACCTATGGGGAAAAAAATTCTTTAAAGTGAAAAAGGAACAAAGCTAACCCCCAACAACTACGTTGAGCAGGAAGCTATTGACCAGAAATGCAATCCTGGCTGCTCAGCATCTTTGTCTATCAAGCTAAAGATAACAGGTAAGGCATCTACAAATCAAAAGTATGTGATTATTAAGGTATCCAAAAAATGCTACAAGTGACTCAACTGGAGTGATACAAAAATTGTTATAAAAATGGTTATAGAAGCAGATATAGAGTGTAATTTTGAGAAAAGAAAGCACAAACTGTATTTCAGGATCAAT
This sequence comes from Sylvia atricapilla, assembly GCF_009819655.1. Classification (NCBI taxonomy): domain Eukaryota; kingdom Metazoa; phylum Chordata; class Aves; order Passeriformes; family Sylviidae; genus Sylvia; species Sylvia atricapilla. The sequence goes on along the minus strand of NC_089174.1, from coordinate 55,389,192 downwards.
CATTCCAAATTCACGGGACCAGTCCTTTCTTTCCTGTAATTTCAAGTGAGATAATGGCGTATCTAATTAGAAAAACAATGTAAACCTGTTTTTTTAACAAACAAAGCACAAACAGCCTCTTTTATAATAGTTCCCAAATAAATCTCCCACTCTGGTTCTTTTTAGAAGTCCTTTGACTTACATGAGTCAGAGTTTTCTTTGCATCTTTTCAAAACTGGTGTGCACACAGAGCTACAGTGAGTGCTAGACAGCTAGTGTCTTAATTATTTAAGAAGTCTTCAAACTTTGTATCATCTCGTGATGAAGATATGAACTGACTTAATGCTTTCTGAGAAACTTTGGGCTGGTGATCTATATTTTTAAGATATTTTCTCAAGTATGCATCTTTACTCCTTTAAAAAAGACCGTGTTACCACTATTTTTATGGGTAGCTGAAAGCATCCAAAATGATTGATTCATTTCTGATGTTGAAAAGTAATATCCCTGTAATTCCACAGCTGTTTGGGCAAAGATATGTACTTCCAGAGGCACTAGATAAGTCTTTATTAGTGTGACAGAATGATCACAATCAGACTTATATAGCTTTCTGGGCCTATGCATTAAAAGCTGTTGTCAATGATGCTATAGTACTGCCTTGAAATTCTCAGCAAAAGTTGGAGAGATCAAAAGAGCTCTTGTTTTCTAGTAACCAGTTACTAAAGTAAAGATGCTTTCTAAGGAAATATGCTACCTGCTTGTAAGACAGTTTTAAGCAGTTGTTTGAAAGATTGTGTTAAAAATACAGGTTAGCAAAAATATCTTGGATTGTGATATTCGGTCCAATGAAAAATCAACTTCCTATGTAAAGAATAGCCGTATTTTATTACTTTCCCTTTTAGTATAAGCACTAATCCCTAAGCTTATTGATGTGGCTCCATCATCATTTTTGTCAGCTAGGAAATTACTAGAAGTCAAAAGAGAGATTTCATCATTTTCTGTCTTGTTCACAGTCAATAGCTGAGATTATACTGAGAAAACTATTCAGTAGAAGCCTCTGATAGAATTTCAGAATTCCTGAGTTTTGGTGTTCTCCTAGTGCTTCTGGGAAAAAATATTGAAAATAATTTAAGAACCTGGGGAAAATAATTTAAAATATAATGGGTTTAGACCATGAAGATAACTTAAGACCAAGAATACCAATCTTCAGACCAAGAAAACTTAAGGTTCTAGAAATTCCTAGTTTAAAGAATGGGTCAAGGATTATACTCCTTTGTTTTTGGGGAAGTTCATATTTATGTGTTGTAGTGTCTGTGTCGCTCAGCTTGGCCAGCCCCGGCACCATGACAACACTGGGGGTTCTTGGCTGACCAACTGCTCGGAATTTCTGCAGATTCTGTGCAGTTCCACCCGTATAACAGTTTCCCAAGCTGTTTATGGGCTTCTGCATGTTTAGGGCATCGTTTTAAGAATGCTTTTTTAGTACAAAACAAGGATTTTCTTCTATCTCTAAAATCACCTCTATCTCAAAAGAAATAGAAACCTCCTTATTCTTTCCTAGGAGCTGGAGACATATTCTATTCAAAATTCTTAATTAAAACCCATGTATATCAATACACACATCCCTTTGGTTAGAACTTGCATTCCCCCAAGTAGCATTAGGATATTACAAAAACAGTCCATTTCCCCATACTTCACATCTAGAGAAGTTCGGTCAAAAATGTCCACTTCCTCCATCCCATCTTCCACTAATCTTTTGCAGTTTTTTCACTGACTTTGTCTCTCTACATTTCAAATCACTCTGTCTTCCATGGAGGAGGAAAAAGTGTTGAAGTCTTTGATCAGTCTTTTTTCCTCCTCTCCAGCAGCTTTTTGGAGCTTCAAGGCCACAGGTGATGGTGGGGGGAGGAAAGGGGAGAGGGAGCTGCTCGGGAACGCTGATGGACGACCCTCCTCCACCGCTGGTCAGATCTAAAGCAACTCAAACTTGGATCAGCTCCCTGGAGCTCCTGAGAAAAGTTTTTTAAAAGTCTCTTCTCCTTCGGATCAGAAGCTCCAGCAGCCAAGCCCAGAGCACTGCCACTGTGGCCCCTGGGGCAGGGCCAGCACCACTGATCTTCAGTCCTCCTCCTCGCCCCATCAGAGGAGCCAGGGGGAGGGGACAGAGGGGACACGGCCAGCCCTGGCCGTTCTCTCACAGGCAGGGCCCCACCCCGAGGCCTGTCCAGGCCTGGCCCTGGGGGGCCAAGCCCGAACTTCTGACTTACAAGGTGATGTTAGCTCCTTGCCAGCCAGAAAAGGAAAGGAATGAGTCACCTGGACTTGTGATTCAAGACTGTGTTTCCAGAGGTGGAAAACATTCCCATTCGTCAGCCAAGTTGTCAATCAATGCTAAAATTTCCTTAGGAAAAAAACCTTTCATATTCATGTTAAACCACCACAGGGTACAAAGAACAAACCATTTTACATCGAACTTTCTAGAAATAACTCATATAACAGGAACAAGCAAAGTAGAATCCAAAACATGCACCACCACATTTATGTGTTCCTGCAAGTCAGGAACTATATACTATATATATAGTATACTATAGACAATACTTTTGGGTACTCAGGAATTCTAAGGTAACTCTATAAAAAGTCTCTGTTTTAATAAGCAATTGTTTAAAACCTCAGATTAAATCCAGGGTTTTCTGTGCTGAGGTCTGATTCTCAAATAAAGTTACTGACTAGAAATTCTCCACATCATTGTGAAGTAAGAAGAAAAGCCAGCCCTGTAAAACATGAAGAAAACCTACACATATATCTAAACTTCTTTTCCAGTTGATTTTGATATTTAGAATTTATTGCTTGTACATTTTAGATAGAAGGGTTAGCTTCCAGAATATAAATATTCTGAACATTTTATTTATTCTACTTTTGAGCAACAATTTTTTGTTGTTGTACTCTGAATTATTTATGTGTAGTAGTACGTTGTACACTAAGTATATTATGTGTAAGAATAGAAGATCCTCAGCCTTTTGATTAGGAAATTTCCAAGCTTCTCAGCTAAAAATCACATATCTCTAAATGGTTATAAAATGGTGCTGCAGAACCTAGATTTGAGCTCCTCATGGATGCAAAATCACAAGACCAGAGGTATTACAGGTACTACCACCTGCAGCTGCTGACATGACAGATGAAGAAAAATCCTTGGATGATAGCAGTTCTCCTCTGACTGCCCTTACCTTGTATTTGCTTTTTGTAGGTAAGAGATCTCTGGTGCAAGTTATGACAGTCTTTTATATTCTGCTGCTGATCCAATTACTTGAAAATCATTATTTTGTCCTGGCAAAACTATAATATTGACCTAAGTATTTTGGAGTATAAAGCAGAGCTGTCTGTATTTTTTCTTGCTCCCAGTGACCGGGAATTATTTAAGATTATTTGTTATTTTCTCTGGAAAATAATTCCCTCAGAGAGATCCAAACCCCAAGTGTTTCAGAATGTTTCTTAGTTTATACCTCTAATAATTACTACTTTTTTTCCTCCAAACAAAATTGCCTTAAGATAGAAGTTTTCCTCTCAAATGTTCACCTGCTTTTAAAAAAGAGAGTATTAATCATGTTCAGAGAACTATGGATCATCTAACACAAAAGATGATCCCTGGATGGACTACTAGCATTGCCATTCAAAGGTCTACAAGTACTCAGATACCAAAAGATCTGAATACACTCCTGTCCATCTTTCTGACTGCCTCTTGCTAATGATATTTACATCCATTTAAAAATAGAAATATGACCTTTGAGTTTTTGGATCCCTAACTGTTCCTATATTTTTCTTTTAGAAAGCCAATCAATACACCAGTATTCATTAAAAAAAAAAAAAATTACATTACATTCCAAAGCTGTGAGTTCACGTCCCACAGCTGTCAAAACTGTTGATGATTGAATTCAGTGTTGGTGTTGAGACAGGAGAAAAAAATGCTATTTTTAGAAAGACTTTACTGGATTAGGAAGATGAAAAATTGTAATACAATCCAGCCATTGTTTGCGTAATGATATAGAATGCTGTTTGATCTACCACAGTAATTGTCAGAGTTAAATTTATGCAGTTCTGTTCCAGATAACTCTTCTACAACTGAAAATTTTCCTAGAATCTATCAGATTCAGTAGCTTTTCTGTTTGCCTCACTGAAGTTCTTAAAGCTCTTTTTTCATTACACTGTTTCCACTTCATGTGATTATAATTCAAAAAGCTAGTAGCTTTTTTGCACTAGTACAATATGTGGATGCTCTGTACATGTGGAAATCTCACTTCTGTACATTTTAATAGAATTTTATGAAACAGTATAAATAGCTCAAAAAGAAAATCAGTTTAGAATATTTCTTATAATCAAAATATATATAAGTCTAGTTTTTCAAAGCAAACGCTCCATGTCACTATCTTATAACATGTTGCTTCATTAAAATGAGGAATTCCTCTTTTTTATATAATTGGAAAAATTTATATGATAGGTTCTATGGAATGTGTTAGTTTAAATAAGAGATGAAGGGTAAGCATCAAGTAGATAAAAGAGTAATACAAAAGGTCTCTAGCAAGAAACACAGGATACTGACCTGCAATATTCCAAACTTGCTCTTCATGAATTTTACGTTGAATTGTTCTACAGAAAGCAAAACATTAAATAACAGTAATCTTTTAACAGATGATGATGAGGAAATGAGTGGCTCATTTAGATGTTTTCTGGGAAAGTACACATTTTTGTTGGACTAAGTCTACATCCTTGACTAAGAATACCTTTTTCTACTGCTGTACAAATGTTTCCGATTTTCTCTTATTAATATTAACTGATCATGCTAGTAAAAAATGCGGTTTCATTGCTTTAAGTATTTGCAAATTTACCATTCCTCATGCTTTCATAATTCTGTATTAGGGCTGGTATACCTTTAGTGTTCTGTTAGTTTTCTCTCCTTGAGAATACACAATATATATGCTATATACAGAGATATGTATTTGTCATCTGAATATGCCTATCTAGATGCTGTGTTTGCATCACAAGACTAAGCAGTCCGCAGTAATGGAGACTTCACAGGATCTAAATACTAATCAATTGTTTGAAAAAGACTAGAAGAACAACTTAGAGATTATTCTTCCAGCTTTGCTTTTTCAGTTGTTACAAAGAGTCTTATGTTCTAAGGCCTGAGATATCTTTAGGATCACAGACTTTTCAAGAATGCTTCTCTTGCTTTCAGGATGTACAGAGCTTGCTTAGCTGCGCTGAATACAGACATAGTTTGAGATCAGTGCTGCTTCTTGCAGTTCTGTAGACTCTGTCTGCTGTCATCCACCCCTGGTTAATGCCTCTCAGCATCACTATAAATGAAAGCACAGTGCTCATTCACTAGGGCCCAGGCTGCCATCTGAGAATGATGGTTAGACAATCCAGGCTAGGGAGCTGCAACTAAGTGAGTTAACACTCCAAAGGGATTAAAGAATGTTAAAAATTCTTCTTCCTTTTTGGGTCATGCTAAATTATGCAAGAGTATTATTCCTAGAAAAAATATACTGCTGAAAAATCACTGTCTGGGTTCAGAGTCTAAATTTAGTTTTTGGACCTAAAAGTAAGTCTCTATGCCTGTGCATTTCTTAGCTGTCTTGTGGGCCATAGTCTGGCCTGGTTTATTAAGTTGCTTCTGGTCTAGGACACTGTCAAAAGGTTTTGGAAACTTCTGCCTCAGAACTGTGCAGTAATTACAGCATCAGCAAAATGCACTGATGATTATAGAGTTTACACCAATGATCAGCAGTCTTGGATTCTAACATTTTCATTGCCAGTGCCGTAGAATATTTTTCTCTTTCTATAGCTCTATTTTCCTTTTTAATTTTTTAAAAATTATTATTTAATTACTTAAATATTTATTACTGAGGATATTAATATGATTCTGTGACTCTCATGGTTGCCCTAAAGCTTACAGTGATGACATTAAAGAACATATAGTTTTATAAATGACTTTGTACAAGCATACCTATAGACAAAGCTCATATATCTCTATGCTTGTATAAAGAAATCAACAAGTGGATCTGCAGACCTGAATAAACTCAGGTCAGAATCAAGTGCTTACTTGCAGAACTGTATTGTCATGTTTATTCTCCTTCTAATATCTAGATTTAGAATTGTAAATACTTGAATACCCAAGAATGGATGACCACAGAATTAGAATAAATCCTGAGTTACTCATCCTTCATTGCCAGATACTGCAATTTTTATATCATAATTAATGCATTTCATTTATTGGCATTTTTAATTAATATTGTATAATTTTCTTATTAAATTCTTATTTGAAGCTTATATTCAAGTCAGCTTCATTTTTGTTCTGTGGTTTCCATGGCTTTTCTTCCTTGTAGCTTTCGGATTAGCAGTGCAGGCCTGAATCCAAATAGGCTGGCGGTACTCCACTGGAAGTTATAACAAGATATTTGTCAGTCTGATCATACCAGAGTTTTTGCAGACTTTTAGGGAAACAAGATTGTTGGTAGAGTCTGAACAGCCAGTTGGTCAGAAAAATCTGTTACAGGATATGGGGCACATAACATCTAACCTTGAAAGGAAAATCCAATATGTTTTTTTTTGTTTGTTTGTTTGTTTTTTTTTTTCTACACAGAGGCTATTATTAGAGTGCGCTTTCAAAATAAATTGCTTATTTTTTGCCTTTGTAGAGTATTTTATGCCTACCACATCTTATCCAAAAAAGTCTTATTAATTTACCATCTACAGAGAGATTACTCTTTGAATGAGAACCCTATTCCAGTTCCATGTAGGTTTTCACTTTGTCATCCTTACCTGACCTCCCTCAGTAACAATTTTCTTCCCTCTTGCTCTGCTAGATTAGTGTGGGCTCTGAAGCAATATTCTTTTCTGAATGAGAATGTACTGTGATAGGAATTAATTATAATTCCTGTTTATGGTGAAGATAGGAATGGACCTGCACTAGAATCAGGAAAAAGCTAGGTTTGAACAAAAAGGAAAGGTGGAGTTTTATCCTTCAAGGAATTAATTTATTATTTAGTGTAGTACTTACCCCTAAGAAAATGCTTTTTCATATAGAGATGAGTTTTCTCTGTGCTTTCAGGTATCATGGAAACAGATCTGACCATTCTCCATGCACTGACTTCAGTTTTCAGATGTTGTATACCCTTCCCACTGTGCAGCTTCTGGGCTAGGACCTTGGCCAAGAATTTTATTGAGAACTCATTGGTAGCAAAAGATGGATTTAATGTGCATTCAGAGTTAGTTCCTTCACTTGTTGCTGAAAATTCTAGCTTCAGTTTTCTACATGATGAGAATTTTTACTTCTTTCCCACCCTGTGGAAGAAAAAATGTTGCATTTTTATGTGGCAAGAAAGGTGTGCTGTTATTCCTGTATGCATTGCATCAATTCTTTATGATTTCATCACCATCCCTACTGCCTTGGTGCTTCTTCTCACCTCCAGCCAGCTCATGGATGTCTTCCCTGCATGCGGGGTGATACTCACAACGTGATCTGATGCATACAGTAGAGAGGGACAAATCCCTTCCTAGGCTTTGGGCTGTCTTACACCCATGTGCCCAAACTGTACTGTCCCCCATTGCTGCTCATGTGCATGGCTGGCCACTTGCTGCCCTCTGGGGCCATCCCACTGTGCCCCAGGCTGTGCTCCACAGGGGTCTACCCTCCTGGGAAAGACATTTGTGTTGGCAAATTCCTGTCATGGTCCTTTGGGTGGCATGCCCTTAAGGATAAATACTATTCAACAGGAATTGTTTTGAATGGAAATAACAGTGTCCAAGATAGTCATGTGAACAAAACTTTGCTGTCCACAGAAGGTACAGTAGGAACAAACATGAAAGTACAGGCAGGCATGAGAGATAATTAGTGGTCTAGTTATAAATTGCTAATCAATTTATCACAAGATTGCATTAGGAATTTATTTGGTCTTGAAGGCTGTCATATCTAGGTGTTATAAATTGTTATGAAGTTATAAATTGACTAAAATCACAAGATTGCATCAGGAATTTAGTTGGTCTTGAAGGATGTCATATCCAGGTGTTAACCTAGAAACTGAAGGGTTCAGTATATTTTTTCTTCAGGACAGCTGCAATATAAGCAAAAGGAATCACCAGCAGTGATTCTGTACTAATTTATCTGCAATGAAAAATGACTTCATATAGCAGGTCAACTATTTCTAATATTTTTTCCCTTTATTAAGCATCTAAAAATCAGGAGATTGCCATTAACGATTACAATTATTGGAAGTCTTTTTCTTTCCTTTTGTTGGAGTTTCTGTAGATATAGTTAAGTGGCTTGTGGATCTCTGATATTATTTTAACTAAATAACATTGCTTATGATAACAAGAAATGCTTTTGACACTGTCCTCAGTGGCTTTGAGGCCTATGGTAAAATACATTGCTTTTTGGCTGGTAGTGATTACAGAGCACTATCAGGCTAACATAATTCCATTTAAGACATGTTTAAGGAAGAACAAGTTGTCCTTGACTTCTACCTGAGTTCTGCAGAAAACAAAAATTCACTTATTCAGTTGTGAAATCCTGTGTAAATGTATGATTGTGAACATATTGTTTAAAATCATTACATAAATAATACTACTAAAATATTGTGAATACACATAGAGATTAACTCTTCTTTCACTCTATATTTTTTTTTACATTAATATCAGTTAAAACCTCGTTGAAAGTAATAAAAAATATATTCCCTTCCCCAAATTTTATAATTTCTTCTTTATCATTTCTTCTTTGTTTTTCCTTCTCCTTGCCCCCATTCCTTAAGTTCTCCTTAAAAATTTCAAAATAGTGTATCCATTTTTTCCCCCTCTGGATATGCTTGAACTCTTTCTGTTTGCTATTTCTTTTCTTTTTCTTCTTAAGAGGTCATCTAGTTCTGTGGGATAGAAAAAGTGAGATAAAGTGAGATCTGTGTCAGTATCTGGAGTTTCTTTTAATTATTTCTTTCTTTAATTTTATTTTTTAAATAAAATCCTAGAGTTTATTTCTGAAAACTCTGTAGAAGACACAAGTAAAATTAAGGACATTTGAATGTTATCTTCTATGTGGTATTTACATGCCAAAAGTACCTTCATTTTCTTTTGAGCATAGTCTCTTCAGATTTAGTGAATGAAGATAACAAAGAGGAAAAACAGAAAGAAATAAATAATGGAATTATGGCAGAAGACATCATCCTTTTATTCATATTATAAACCTCAGTACTCATGAAAATTCTTTTTACATTGTTTTCTCTGTTGCTTTGATAGTTAGAAGCATTACTACATACTTCACTTATGTTTTGCATATATCTTACAAAACAAATCTGCTAAGACTACCCCACTAGGCTTTTTTTTTTTTTTTTTTTTTTTTTTTTTTAATGTATTTTTAAACTTCTGGATGTTGTGGGATAGATACATGATTTTTTGCCTTCTGACTTGAGTGTAACTTAAACAAGTGACTATCCTAGATCTGATGGATGGTTTGTCTTGTGATGAGAACTATAATAGTGACCAACAGTATATATCAGTCCAGCACAAAAATTCTTTATTGACAGTGGAAATGTTTGGCTTAATGGAAGGAGCAGAAATCAGAAAGCAGTAAAAAATACTAAAGACTTCTTTCAACCTCTAATGTCCTATTACAAGATCATGTTGGTCCAATTCTGAGTAACTGTGGCTGTTTTCCCACATTTTTCATTTTTAGAATAAACATGTCAGTAAAATAGACCTGTTTCAGGTTGTTCACAATCTTTACTATAATAATTTGTCAGTTTCACGCATTTTATTACAATAACTTATAAGGTGATTTTGTAACAAAAAGGATAAATACAACTTTCACAATTGAAATTGCAATGCTGTGCATAATTTCTTAAACAATAACAATCAATTCAAACTGAAATGTTCAATAGATTTTATCAGCATATACAAAAAAGTGTCACAAGATCAAAAAATAGTTTCTGTTGTCTAAAAGACATTGTTCTACAACTTTATCAATAGGTATATTTTTAATGAGAAGTGCTATACATAAAAAGATGGAATATATTTAACATTAAGAATTCAAAGGAAGAGCAAGCTGGAAGGTTGCAGAACTATGCTTGAAAAATATTTGGGGGTAATGTTTAAAAGAATTTAATTTTTTTTCAAACTTCCAAAACTTTAAAATGAAAATTCTGTTTTGTATCAAGGGTCCTTTAAAAACTCTATTTAGTACTGTTTTTGTTTTCAAATGTAATGTTATTTTGTTTGTTGGAGTCTTTTTTTCCCTTATGTTATATATTTGTATTTGTGAATACAGCTTGTACAAAGAAGTCTACTCCTGGATGATGGATTTACTGTGTGCTGGTTGCTGTTGCATATTCAGAAAGCTATTCAAGTGAAAATCTCCCTGCAGGAATCTTTTTCCCTTTCCTTCTCTCCTGAGAAATGCAATGTCATAATTGACTGTGTGAAATGATATATGGTGTGAATTGCCCTCTGAGCTGCTGAGGAGTTGAGTGCTTTAGAGACATATAACCAGATAGTAATGGAGATTAATGAAGATAGATGCAATAAAAAAAAAGACTGCTGTTAACAAAAGTATTTTTAAAATGTGCCATCATACTGAGAAACTAATAGCCTAAATGTTAAAAGAAAGAAGAAAAAGAAAGAAAAAAATCAAGTGATGCTGAGAAGCAGCTGTCATAATTAATCCTCCTTTTAGAGCCTTAATGATCAAGAAACTATGGATATTGAGCAGGGAGAGGCTACATTAATTTACCTTATCACTCCCACAATAGGAAATTAAATTCTTCAGTACTTTTCTTTAGCATAATGTCAAATGTTTTACCCAGCTAGTTTTAAATGGCTTAAATAATAGATATTGGAAATTCAGTGATAGTTTTCTGGCTGACTTATGTGGAACTTCAGCACAGGTGATGAAATTCCAAAAAGTGGTCAATGACCTGAAGGAGTACCTAGAAAAGGAGCAGTTAATATGATGTAAATGTGCATGGTGGCGAGGCCAGTGATTGAGGAGTGAGAACATGGTAATGCATGACCATTCAATAACGAATTTAAAAGCCGATGGAGAATACTATTACATTTGCAATCTGCAGTTAGGATCTGATTATAAGCTATGCCTTTTCCTGAATTAAGGTGCAAATGAGAACATATGGCAAAGCCAACAGTACAGATTTTATCTAACTGTAAATGCGAGATAGAGAGATAGAAAGAAGTAGGAAGTGGGGGCAAGGAGGAGAAGGGAAAGAGAGAGAGATTAAGTAAAGATATCACTACTATGTGGATTCCTGTGGAAACATGCTGGTCTTTCTTCACCTTGGTCTTCTCAGAGGTAGGGTTGCCTGGGCCTTTCTTCTGCAGGTACCACTTTTACACGGTCCAAGTCTCAGCTATCCATGGGGCCTAGATGCCATTCCCATAACTTGAGATGGCAAGTGTATAAGCACGTGCTTCCTTGCCCACAGCTTGCCACAGTGGAAATTTTTGTCCAGTGCTGACCAAACCTTAATGTACATTAGGCCTGGAATTATCTCCTTCCTGCTTTTGTGGTGGCTTATTTTGTGGGAAATTCCTTCTTTGACAATGTTTTGAGGCAGTTATCTGCATTCTTGTAAGTCCTTACAGCAGTTCAGAAGGCAGATCAGATAAAGGAATATTGGTGCAACTTGAAACCTGTCTTGAGGAGTACACATGCTTGTGAGATTATGCCCTTAGCCTACAGAATTGAGAATTACTCTCTGAATGTGCTATTGTCAAGAAACTTCACAGATCCACCTACTTTAATTAATTAGATTAATTGTGGGATAAGTGAAGAAAAGAATGGTAGCTATTCTAAATATCCAATTGTATTGGGTGGATGTGGCTAGATTTTGGTAGCAAGGGAGATGAAGGGATGGCTTCTGTAAGAAGCTGCCAGACATTTTCCTTGTGTCTCATAGTCAGTGCCAGCAGGCTCCAAGACAGACCTGCTGCTGGCCAGAGCTGAGCTCACTGGTGACAGTGGCTGCACCTCTGCAGTAACGGATTAAAGAAGGGGGAAAAATACTCAACTGAGCAATAACAATTGCAGCCCCTGCAGACACCAAGGTCCATGCAGGAGAAGGACAAGGTGTCCTATCCACCAGAGCTAACATTCCCCTGAAGCTTGTGATGGAGACCATGAGGGGCAGCTGTGCCTCTGCAGCCCACAGAGGTCCACAGTGGAGCAGATAACCACCTGGAGACCATGGAGAACCCCACACCAGGTAGATCTGAAGGAGCAGGTAGATGCCTGAAGGAGGCTGTGACCCCTGGAGCAGGTGCTGTGACATCATGGAAAGAGGAGCCCATGCTGAAACAGCTTTTTTGGCAGGACTGGTGACCGCTTGGAGCACCAACACTGGTTTTCCCAAAAGATAGTAGCCTATGGAAAGGACCAGCACTGAGGAGGTATGGGAAGAACTGCAGCCTGTGAAAGGACTCATGTTGTTGCAGTTCATGGAAGACTGCTTTTCATGGAGAGACCTTATGCTGGAGTAGGGGAAGAGTATGATAAGTCCACCCCCTGTGGAAGAAGGAAGGGAAGAGATAATGAGACCTGACCAAACCTTCGTTCTTCATCTTCCTGAGCCTCTTCGGGGAATGAGGTAGCGAACGTCAGTAGTAAACCTGAGCCTGGAAAGAAGGCTGGGGGAAAGAAAAGATTTTTAAGATTTTATTACTCATTACCCTGCTGTGATTTGGTTTGTAATAAATTAAATTAATTTTCCCTAATCAAATCTGTCTTCCTTATGATCGCAATTACTGGGTGATTTCTTCCTGTTCCTTATCTAAACCCAAGAGGTTTTTATTGTATTTTCTGTCCCCTGTCCAGTTAAGGAAGGGGTGTGATGGAGTGGCTCCAGTGGGCACCTGGCATCCAATCAAGATCAACCACATTAATAAATGATTCTGTATGGAATGACCATACCAAAACTGTTGACAGCAGTTGTCTTTGTGCTGTATGTCATTCTCCCAGAAAAGGATGAAGGGAATCTCTCCCGTGGTAGCTTCTTACAAGTAGTGAATTTTCCATCTTTCTGAGCCTGAGAAAACAGTGTTTTTGTTGGAGCCAGCTGGCAAGACTACTCCTACCATAAATATACAGGCCAACTAACTATATTATGGTACATAATTTAGAAAAAGATTTTCCAGAACAATTATTTGTAGATAACAGGAATGGATTAATCAACTCAAGATCCAGAAATTCCTCTCATTTTTCAGACCAAAGTAGCTTGTCCCAGAACGTTTAACTCTTGTAAAATAATATGGTGCCAGAAAAGTGTCATAACACTTGGAATGGGACAAGACTTTACCTGCAGCAAAGGTTTTTACAGATTTAGACTGGTTTTTCCCCTCCCACTTCTCTAAAAAGATAATTGTTTACCTTTTATTTCCTACATTTGCCTTTGCAGCCTTTTCTTTGAATGAGTAGTGTTGGACAAGCTGAGTTATATTTAACTTGTACCAGAAAATCAAGAAAAGATGGTATGAATTGTCTTAAACATTTTCCTTATTTGCCTGTATATGCTTGGTAAGCGGGGAAGAAAGTAATTAAGAGTATAAAGAGTTGAGTCTTACTCCAGAAGTACCGTCATATGCCATGACTGAACATAGCTACAAGGTGTCTTCCCAGGTTTTGTCTCAAAAAGCTCACTGTTTTTTTTTTTATCTAGAGTACTAGAACTTATTGAACTTTTTTTCTTCTACCATCAAAGTTATTTCTCAATAAACACCTTTTGCATTTTCTTTCGTTCACAGCATTGGAAAAGAGTTTTGCAACTCTTTGGATGACATCTAGAAATAGCATTTTCCTCATAAACATGTTTAGCACCATTCTTGAAATTCTAATTATTTTCTGCATAGTTGTTTTGACTATTATTTTTCTATTGCACTTCGAAAAAGTCATTTTGATTGAATGTGATGTAATCAGCTGGAATCTACACAGTAAACAGAGGTAGTCTGAATATTATCCTCATTTCTTAAAGACACCACATACCAAATTTCTCAATATTAAAACTAGATTAGATTGTGGCATCTGTTGCTGCCATTGATTTAGATTGTTGGTGTATAAGTAAATTTTGATTACCTATGATTTTGCTTAGGAATAAAACCCCACACTTTAAACAGATTAAGTAGTCTTACATCTTCCTTATTAGGGTAAGTGCAAGAGCATGAAGCTGTGTTAGGGAAGGCTTAGGCTGGATATAAGGAAAAGGTTCTTCACCCACAGGGTATTGGGCAGTGGAACAGGCTTCCCAGGGAAGTGGTCACAGCCTGATAGAGTTCAAGATGTGTTTGGACAATCCTCTCAGGCACATGGTGTGACTCTTGGAGTGTCTTGTGTAGGGCTAAGACTTGGAATTTGGTGATCCTTGTGGATCATTTCCACTTGGGGTAGTCTGTGGTTCTCTTACAAATACTAAGTTTAATTGGTACGAACCATTCAAGGACTTCTGCTTTGCAGCACTTGCAAGATACCTGATTTTAAATGGATATCAAAGAGCAATTGCAGGAGCAGTTCTTCCAAGGTATCTCTTACAGTGGAACCTAGCAATGATATAGAAAAAAAAAAAATCTGCATCTAACTGAAACAAAATAAAATCTCAGGTTGAGTGTAGAAAGTGTTTCACTCTGCTTTTGGTTTTTGGTGGTTGTTTATTTTGTTTTGTTGTTTATTTTGGGTTTTGTTTGTTTGTTTGGGGAAGGTTTGGTTTTTTGCTTGTTTGGTTTTGTTGGTTTGTTTTGGGGTTTTTTGTTAGATATAAAATGGTTTTTCTTCCATGAATATTGTAACATAAATCAATGTTTCTTAAAAGCACTCTCCTTTTTGTCAACTGGGCTTAGATCTGAGTCCCTGCTTTCATCAATGCTCATTTGGTCAGACTCTTAATCTTGTTTTTCCATGTCTTCCAGTCATTAAAGTTCTGGGCATCTGAAGCACAGATTGCTGTTCATAAGAAACCCTCATTTCCTACTTTTGTCCTTCAGATCAGTTTCTCTGCATTTCCCCACATATGTGCCTGAGTATCTGAGCTGAGCTCTAAGGTCTACTAGGTCAAGAAGCCTGATACTTCTTTGAGGATTTGTATATGCTATGAGAAACTAAATGGATTTTTTCCAAATTTTGTTCCCTAAACTGACATAATTTAAAGAATATTGTATATATTAGTACAGGTATTAAATGCATCCTTCTCATTACTCTGAGCAAAACTGTATTCTATGCATATCAAGTGATTCTGAGACAGATAGCAATTTTTAATGTGGTTTGCATTAAAAAAATTCCCAAGGGGCATAAGAGTCATTAGGCTTGTGGTGAATTTATGAGATTAGGGTGCATTATATACAAGCAAAATCATTAGCCATTTATGTAATTTGTAAATATCGTAGCAACTGCTAATCTATGAAAAATGTTTTCAAGCTAACCTTGGTTGTCTTCTCTATATGAATTTTCTCTTACGAATTTCAAACCATGTCCCTTTTCTGGGTTTTTAAGAAAAGTGTACTTTGAGTCACAAGCTAGGTATACCTCTCCACTGAGCCCTTTGTGCCAAGATCCTTCAAGACTAAATAAGATCTTGAGGTTCTGGATGGCATTTTTTCCTTCTTGCATTCAACCACAGATATCTACTTCTGTGTTTCCTTATAATGTTCTGTTACTTTGACTTATTCAATAGTGGTAATAGCAATACTGTTTGTAGCAAGATTAGTAAAAAAATCTTTTAACTGACTTTAGGCCCCTAACTCTTTGATAATGGCATGTGGCATTAGACTTGCTTATGATACAATGATGCTTGGGTAAGCCACCTTACCTATGTGGCCAAAAAATACACCTTTCTCTGTTCTCCTTTCCTCCATTGTTTATCATAATGAGAGAGCTTTCTCATGTTTTTAAGGAGAATTCATGGAATAGGATTATTCTGCCTTTATAGAAGCCTTGAAAATTCTCTGAAAAGCTGCTTTTCCTGCTCACTGCCCTCATGAGGGCCCCAGAGGTTCAGCGAAAAGGGAGTTTACTTGCTGCTGTTGCTAGATTCAGATCCCTTGGCATCCAAACCTGAGCTAAGTCTGAGAAGGTGGGGGGGAAAGTTCCAAAGCAATAACATGTTACTGATTTCACAGCACTACTGAATTAATTTTTTAAACAACCTTAATATTTGGAGGCTTGGCCTTTATAATGTTCATGAGAAACAGCACTCCCATTGCAAGTAACAATGTTTTGAGGCTGTGCTTTTATTCCAAAGCCACAGGTGTAGCAACACGGGATCACAGACTGGCAATGATCTCTCCCCATATTACAAGAACTCTGGCTTCCAAAATTCCAGTGACAGGTTGAGTGATATGTTAATAGCAAAAAAACCATGTGATAATTGTAAGGCCCTCTGTTGTACTTTCTATTTAAGCCCTTATAGATCTTGTTCTCTAATTACAATTAGAAAACACTTAGTACAGTATTTAATTTGCATTTTTAGTCCAGGATGTCTTGAACACAGATACTACCTGAAACTATTTCCAGACATTTCAACGTAGTCTAAATGGACTGTGTTTGGCATTCATGCTTAGCCACAATTCTGTAATGTTTACTAGAGATTAGACTTCAGCCTTGACAACTTTTCCTCCAGACATTGTAGAATTTTTTGAGATTTGTGTCCGGCTGCAGATAGCATTTGAATTTTTGGAGAAAAAGGGACAGTTATTAAACTATGTATCTTTCCAAGGAGAATACAAAAAGGGAGCTAGTAGTTTGCCTCTTTTAAATTCCTAATCAAGATTTGGGAGTGCACCAACAAAATGGCCAAAAATTACTGGAAAATAGGAGGACTTGCGATTTTGTGAAACTAATGAGACCTTATTAGAAATTGAAATAATTTCTTGGTTACACATACACCTGTGAATACACAGCATAACCCTAAACAACTCAGCTGAGCATGAAACTTCTCTGTGCTGTTTACATGCACAGAAATCACAGATAGTCCTTGCCTTGGGGAACTGACATTCCAAAGTACATCAGGAAGAGAAATGCAATGACTTGAAAGACACTTCTGGGTCAGATAAAAGTGGAACAGAACTTATGCTATCCAACTGCTTTTTTGAACCCAAAAGGCTCAGACGGAACCTGAAACCTAACATGGTCTAAGTTGCTATAAATAATACATAAATGTAATTATAAACATTAATACTTTAAAATGCTTCTTATATGTTCTGTTTTTCATCATTTACATCACTAGCATCCATCTACTGCTACCACAAGAAATAGTTTCAGGCTCATGAGGAGAAATCACATATACTTGTTAATCATAGTGGTCATAACTCCTTCAAATGCTCTCCCCCCTTGTCCCCAAAAGTACACTTACTTCAGAGTTGCTAGGATTAATTTTCTCAGACGCTCCTTTATTTGTGTCATATGACCTGTCTTGTGTCAAAAATCTTTTCTCTACAGGTAGCTCCCCAAGGTCAACTAGAATGTTCCAAGCTAATAGAAGATAAAGAAAGTAGTGGTATTCCCACCAGCAGAAATAAGTACTGCTTTTCCCCCTCTCTTTATGGACTTTTTAGCATTGTGTTCAAAATCATATTCTTATTCACAGCTATATTTATTTTTTTATTCTGAAACAGAACTCCCCAGATCTTTACTTTTAATTCTAACAAATTGATTGACTTTTGTTTTATTTTAAAACAAATTAAAATCTTTGTATATTGCAGTATTCTAGACCAAATAGATTTTAATTTGTGATTTCTACACCTTGTTTTGTATAAATGAATAGTGGCTGTAACAAGAAAAAATTCTCAGTTTCTTCAATCCAGCTTAGAATTTCATTGTGGATTGAACTGAATTTGAGCAACCTGCTGAAAGTAAAATGAATCAATATTCCTTTCCAAGTCCCTTCTGTATTTTTTGCATGGAAAAAAGCTTTTCAATGTTTCTGTCCCATGTAGTTGTTTCAGTCTGTAATTTAATCTCCCTGGGACTTCAAGAAAACACAGATGAAATCTAACTGTAAAGCAAAACATATTGTCTTAAAGGGATAACTAACTAAAAGAATTAACAAAGAATCATTGTCCTGGTAGTTAAAAAAAGCTAATGAAAGTTACGAAATTATAACAAGAAAGATCACACACAGCATTTTCAAAAGGTAGTGAGAAGAGTTCTAGACATACTGTAAAGAGGGCAAATCCATTTGGCAAATCATGAAATCTTGGCTCTAGTAGTCTCCTGTATGGCTAAACTATCTACATACATCTTGCTCTGAAAACCTTATCCACATATGACCCAAACATTTATGAAATACTGTGGATTATATAATGAATCATCCTAACTTCTTAATTAGAACATACTCTGACTTTTGTTGGCTGTGGGGCAATGGGTATTTCTGCCTACTATTTGGTATGCTTTACCTGCAGGGAACAAAAGTCAGATTAAAAATCATAGGACATACAAACTGAGAGTAACTAAAGCTGATCACGCATTGAAGTATGTGAAACAATTTTAGATTGATTAATCAGATGAAATAACTTTGTCTAAGTTTATAGCTATCCTATAAAATGTTGTACCTTGATTCATAGTCTGGAACAAGTTGAGATATACTTAAATAACTCTTGGGCCCTGAAACCTCTCATTGTTGTCTCTTTAATTGCTTTTCTCTTCCTTTCCCCTGTGTCCTGGTTTGGAATAAATTAGGGAAGAACCTCTAAAAGGAGTTCCCTAAACCAAAACCTCCACCACCCCTTCCCCCCCCCCCCCCAGCCCTGGGTTCGGGAAGGAAAATACCTCGGAGGAAAGTGGAAAAACCGGTTTATTGACAATGAAAAAGAACACTCCTCAACACCGAAAGTGGGAAAGGGGTTACTGTGATGAGGAGGGTGTGACACGTCTCTTGCAGGCCGGGGACTTCTCCAACTTCTCAGGTCAGGTCAGGTCCAGAGCCGGTTCAAACCTTGGTGGGGTGCGGGGGGATGCGGGGGAAGTGGAGGGGGGGGGGGGGGAAGGAAGAAGAAAAAAAACCCAAAAAAACAAAAAAAAAACACAAAAAAAAACAACCACCAAAAACAGCAGCAGGGGGCAGCAGGAGAGAGAGAGAGAGAGAGAGAGAGAGAGAGAGAGAAAAGAAGGAAAAAGAAAAGAAGAAAGAGAAACAACAGGGAAAAAAGAGAAAAAATACAGACCAAGCCAAAAGCAGAAGCAAGCAGCAGAGAGCAGAAAGCCAGCGCCAGCAGCCAGCAGCAGCAAAGCAAAAACAAGCCAGCCAGCCGGCCCCGCTCTGCCAGAGGGGCAACTGCCAGACACAACAATGTATCCAAGATATGGGACATATGGGATAGGAGGCAGGTCAACCCAGAACACCCTGTAATTCTAGTGTAAGTGCTTTACAAAATGTTTTAAAAGCATTGGTGTAGCAATAGGAAAATGAGATGTTGCATGTTGAAGAATACATGCATATCTTCTCCTTTTGTTTTTTAAAGCTACAATTACAACCACCTACCTACAAGATGAACTCTGGTATAGAATAATATAAGATCATGTTATTTCTCCTTCACTTTCTGTATTTCTGTATCCTGGGCAAACTTTTCATTCCCATGAGAGTAGTGTGCTGTTTGGAATTATTTTTGGTTTGAACTCCAGAAAACAAAGACAATACTTTCTGGATTTTTCTTGAAATACCCTCTTCTGTCTAAAAAATAATAATTTAGAAAAGATGCTCTGTATCTGAGAGAAGGTATTCTTTTGGTAGGACAGAGGTACAAAGAGGAAATTAGAGCCTCTGTCCTTTACATCCAAATAGGCCTATAGCTGATATTTTCACTGAAACTTTCTGTGTATTAGTTGCTGAAGGAGGACTCAGTCATTTAATATTTGCTTTTCTTTTTTTAAAAAAAATATGAATACAAAATTTAACATAAAATAAAACCTTTCCTGATTAGAAGAGTCTTTAAATTTAAAATTATTTTGCTGACTGCTTTTTTAAACACGTATTCTGGATTTCTAGCTGAAAAGACTTTAAAAATTTAAATAATTTTCTACTATTCAGAAATTTGAGTTTCTGTTTCCTAATTTTACCAAAGTGCACCTTTTTTTCATATGTCTCCATTCTTATTTTTTCCCCATATAATACAAAAATTTGTAGAAAGTTTCTTCATCCTTGGATTTTGGGCAGCAAAATAATTAAGAAAGCAAACTAATCTGTTTTAGAGGGATTGCTCCCCTATGTCTGCCTTTAGAAGGCAGTGGGAAAGAGTGACTCTTTCTTCAGCCTGAGCCTTAAAATCTTTTGAGGATTTTCTGGACAAAAAGATTTCATTTAGCAGTATTTTATGTTATATATTTTGTATTTTAAAAATGTTTTGTTCTTTTTTATCTGAATGTTTTTCCATCTCAGAGGGAGGAAAGAAACTCAGAAATCCCTTTATTGAGGAGGTCAGCTGTTCCAGCCATCTTTCCTCCCAACCTCTGACTCTCATCCAGTTTTCTGGCCTTTGGAGATGCAGGTGTTTGGAGGGAAACCCTTGATGCTCTAAAAATATTGTTCGGCCAAAGCAAAAACATTGTATTATCAATTTCACTTCTTTATCCACATATGAAAAACACAGCACCATGCAAGCTGCTGTGAAGAAAGTTAACTCCATCCCAGTAGGGCTCATTGCAATACAGAAATTGCTCAGCCAATTGACTGTTTTAATAAAATGGTCATGAAGATGTTAGAGGTGTACCTGGAGGATGAAAAGAAAAAGGCACAAGGCAAAGAAAATGTCACAACTGGACATTAATGAAATCTGAACTGTTCTCACTTATTTGGTTGGAGAATTAGCCAAGTAAGGGTGATTATATCCTGCTTACCCAAATTTGTTCTCAGCTATGTGAAGCATTTATTTCTGAATCTTGCCCTAGGCTCTTCCATTAAAGTTCCATGTTGTATTAATTGTGACCCTGTGCCAGTGGAAATGTTTGGTGAAGCAGGAAATAGCTGTGTGTGGAAAATTAAATGACAGTATTCTGCCTAATTAAAAATTGTGCATCTTGAAGGGAATTCTACAGTGTTTCATCTAGTTAGACAGTTTTATTAATCCATTTAACCAGAAATATTCATGCTAAGTACTAGATTGATGACCATGAATCAGGATTCCTAGCATGTTCCAAATAAATAAATAAACTTTTCCTTTTGCACTGTATGAACCTGTTTCCCCAGCTCCTTCAAAATGCCTTATATGTCTTTTATATGTCTATTATGTTACAATTTTAGTCTGTAACATGTGAATTTACCTGACTGGATTCTGTTTTATGACAGTTCTCCTTCCCTGATGAGAGGCATGTCAGCACAGAGAAGGCCATACTTTTGCTATTTCCCTTCTTTACTAGATCTTTCTAGTATTCAATAATAATAATAACTGAGACAACTTTGAATAATTTCTCTGCCTGTAACAAAAGCCTTTTTTATGAGAATGGAGAAAAAATACTGCTGTCCTTAAGAGCAAGCACTTTTCAGCTTTTCAGCAAGCTCTGCAAGAATCATTCAGGTTTTGCTATCTCCCTGTAGCAAAAGTACTCTGGAACAGATTTTACTGCTTCTCTTTATCGCAACCAAAGTGGACAAAACCCACAGAGTAGGTGCCAGCAGCATCTGACGCTCACTCAAGTCAACAAAACCTAGTAAAAGACACTGAAACATATAGATGCCAGCACAAACCTTCACACTTTTCCACACCTAGACAGCCTCTGTGCTGAATGAAAGAGCTAAAAGCCATAGTAAGTATCTCTTTCGAGTCTGCAAGGCAGTCAGTCACAAAAACATTGGACACATTTGGACACAATTGGAAAGCGCCTTTCTTTCCCCTGAATCTACCTACCTGAAATACCTACATGTTCCTGCGTTTCAGAAGACTGAGTAATCAACAGGTTTTTCCATATCCCAGAATGAGTTTTTCATCACTTTTCCTAAACTAGTTTCACATTGAATAAAAAGTGTATGTTCGCAGTAGCAGAGAAATACTGCCTGACTTTTCCCCATTTTGCAGAGATATTTTAATGCAGAATCCAAGGGAATATTTATTTGTCTAATGTAGGAGGACTTGGTCATATTAAGGATTTGGTCCTATTAAGGACTTAATCATCCAAGAAGACTTTTCCAACCTAAACAATTCTAGAAGGAGCTTCAAAATGAAGACACAGAGAGAATTTTCTCAATTGACTTGTCGGGATATGACAACCAGAGTTCACATTCTTGCTATTGACCAAGACGAATGGAGATTCAATGAGCGTTCAAAGTGCCCACTCAAAGCACCCACCTACCATGCTTGTTCTCCTCTCACCAAACAAACAGACAAACAAACAAACAACAACAAAAAAACAACCAAAAAAGCCCCCCAAAAACCAACCTTCTAGTAAAAAGTTTACCCTTAAGAATGACATTATATTGAGTAGGGAGACTTTGGAATTCTGCATTAATTAAATTTAATTAAATTAGTATGTTTTGATATTTTTTTTAAAACACTGACAATATTCTGATAGTGAAAAAGCCCGAGAAATGAGAGGAGTAATGAGCCAGAGTATTCATAAATCTCAATATAGGTTTTAAATACATCAAGGATCTGCACGTAACAATATGAAAAAGGACTCACCTTGAGCTCAGCAGTGGGGTGGAAGACCAGCTTTATGCAGCACCTGAGGCAGATAACTATCTTTTAATAATCTTTCATGAAGGTTAGAGATAGAATGGATAGAACAGATAGAACCAAGGTTATTAAATTAAACTAAACTGCAATTAAAGAGTTGTTGGTTGTCAAATGTCTAACTTTTCTAGAGTACATTCTATCAGTAGATTGCAAAGGGATAGAAAAGGAGTTGGAATATATGTTTAATTATATTACTTCATTTTAATCCATTTGCAGTTTAATTTTGGAAAATGTTATTGCATCCTGGATCCAAAAATCTCCAAAATCAACTTCAGCCCCAGCCACTGTGTCTACACTTTGAAGCCTTTTGGAGTAACTTTGGATTGGGCCAAAGCTGACAGATAAGTCAAAACTTGGCTGCAAGCAAAAGATTTTTTTCTCCTTCAAACCACTAGTTCCTCCCTCAAGTCGCTGAGGGCAGTGTAAGTCCAATCTGTAGATACTTCAAAGGCTGCAAATAGCAGACACTGTGGCTATGTCTGAGGCTGGAACAGACAGTTCAACAGAACCAAAAGATTTTGGGGCCTCCAAGTGCTTCTCAGTGCATTTTAAAGAAGATTTAAATCACTATAAAATGGAAGAAATGGGTATAAGTCTTTCTCCCTTTTTCTTTGGGAAAATCTGGATTTTACAAGAACTTCTGTCTACCTTCATGTCTAAGTGATGCTCTTTTCAGTATAAAGTATGAAAAAATCTTTAGACAATCAGTTTTACAAAGCCAAACATCTAGTTCCAGAGCTCACTTGGTTTTATCAGTTTAATTGATTTACTATTCAGGTTTCTGGCAAAGGCAATGTTCACTTGAAGAATGAAAAATTTAAACATAAACAAAAGGAACTGAAAAACACTCTGCACAGGGAAGAAAAAATATGCAATGAAAGAATTATATTTATATCTTATACTTCATAATTTCCTCTCACAATAAATTAAAATATTGTAAAATTATTTTTGATGTTTATTTCTCTTTCCAGCTCAGACATGGGATGTGGTTGATGATAGCTGGAAATTAAACTAGGTCTTAAAACCATTGTGAGTTTTAGTTATTGGCATTTCTCTTCTAAGGATTTATTTCTAAGTATTACTCTTTGCTTACATGTTGTAGATAAGATACTCTGTTTATTTCCAGTGTAGAATTTGCCTACACTTTACTCATATATATTAAAAAAATTAGTTGCATGTTAATGGAAAAATTGCATGTTTATCATAATATAAAACTTGACTTTAAAATACTTAAATAGATGTAAAAGGAAAATAAGAAAAATATGAGGCTGATCTTCTAAGTACAAAGAATCTTCTGACTGAGCTGTTTTCATAAGATATTATATCGTCTTTCAAAGACAGTAACTTTTTTCCACTAAACCAGTCTATAGTTATGTTGTTTATAACTCATTATCAATATCACAAATTATTTAGTTATGTGGTATTAGTGTAGCTAATTTGAAGACAAGGTTAACTTTTTGATTTTGCCTTTCTTAAAGTTACTCCTTCGAGCCATGTTAAGTCTTTCATGCAGTGGCTGCAGGTGTGCTGTACTCAAGTGCAATGTCCAAAATATTACTACTAACACAGGATATGCTGCAGCCACTTACCAGTAAGAACCACCTCTATTTAAAATAAAGTGTGCAGGATCAAAGTAGGGGAGTTTGTCACCTCAGTGTCTGGAGGTTTTTATATTCACAGTTTTGAGCAATGACTTTCAGTCCAGGAAGATTGGAAGGGGAATAAGGGCATGGAACCATTGTCTCAGCTGAGCAAGAATCGAGATCTGTCCTCTCTGAGAGAGTAGCTCCAAGGAGAAAACCTTCTATCCAGAAAACAGGTGTTAATGCCATGGTGCCCAGCTCAGGAGGAACAACATACCAGCCTCTGTCTGATGCTGATGTGAACTCAATTTTACTGACAGAAGGTAAGACACAGAAGCTCATTGAGGACACCAGGCAGCAACAACAATGGTAGATAGATCCCTCCATGTTTCATAGCAGGAATGGGGCTGAGGAAGCCCTTGGTCACCACCTAGGCAGCTTTACTTGCTTTACTGCTGTTCCAGTGGTGGTTCCTGCAAGAAACACCAGCTCACATTGTTCGGCATGGCAAGGTGTCATTCTGCCCTGATACCCTGGAGTGCTGGAAGAAGCACAAATCTGTGGGAAAAAATGTGAACTAAATCCATTAATTAGATCTTCAGTGCCTTGAATTACAGTATTCTGATAACTCAATACCAAGGAAATTAAAAGTATTATTAATTGTTTATATTTTTGGGCAAGCATGATAATAGGTACAGTTGGAAGAATGAAAAGAAGAATTACATTCAGCATATAAGCTTAGATAAGGAGTAGTCCGACTCAGACATCTGCAAATGGTAATTTAGGTATTTTACTGGTAATTCTTTTTTTGTATGCTTTGTTGTGAATTGTCAGCTCTACATAGTGACATGAATTTAGTTTTGTTATTGTGAAATCTTTTTTTATTCTTGATAGTGAATAGCTTTTTGGAATGTCAGCTAAATGTGGCTTAGATAATAATGTAAAATTTGAACACTGAAAAGGTTTCCAGATGTATCTGGATGTCAGACATACTGGCAAAGGCTTTGCACCAGGGAGAAATGCATTGAAAGATATTACCAGAGGCAAAAATTCTATACTGAAGAGGCTTCTATCTACACACTGTATTCTCTCATTTTTCTCAGCTCCTGAGTTGAATCAGCATTCATAAAGAAACATATTTTGGGGCAAGGGGAGGTGTTTTCCTTTTCATTTCAGAACAGATAGAGGAAATAATTTCTTTATAGTCTGTCATGGCATGGATACTGTGTGTGCTCCGCTATCTGCTAAGGTGGTCTTATTGCCAGTCAGTGGACTTAAGCCATTGCAACTAGTTATTGTTGCAAAAAACAACTGCTTCTTGACACAAAGTTTATGGTGAGCTTATTCAGCTTGTACGGCTTCTAAACACAATGGACAAACAAAAGTGGCGAATGGCATCATTTTACATTTGATAAAGGCAGATGTCCCTGGTGTGAACATGGTTCCTGTGTACTGTGTTTTCTGAGGACAAGATTAATATATTTTTTCTTTTCCCATCAGTTCTTATTAATATTTTCCATACATAAAGCTATTATTTCCATACGTAAGCTATTATTACATTACTCCAGCATCTGGTGTGGAGAAATGGTTTCAGTAAGTAGAGAGGGCAGTGCAGATTTATGCAATGTAAAGACATAGAAATAAGGAAACAGCAGGAATACTGCCACTGTGTAAGTGATGAGAGGTGAACTCTTCCCACTTACCTATAGCAAAATATATAAATCTTCAAAAAGGTAAAGAAAAAAAATCTTGCACTCAAGCAATTCTAGTAAAACAGATGAGGTTTGGTGTCTGCATTGCACTGCATTCAAATTTATTTCACAGCAAACCCTGTAGTGAGCAATGAGGGAAAATTTTAGAAAACCAAAACAGACAAAATAATAACTGTTGAACTCAAGACTTCTGAGTTTTCCTGTTCCTAGATTGGTTTTCTGAGGAAAAACAGATGTAGCAGAAAAAGATCCAAATCTTGTCCTTATTGAAGGAAACTCTATGGATTGGGCTGAAGTAGTCACCCAAGAAACCACGCAGGAAAGTGCTACTATGAACTACCACAACTATGGGAAGAAGGGACTCATTCATTTCCAGGGAATTCATGAAGACATTAAAGGATGCTAGAAACCAAGCTGCATTTAACTACAAATAGAATTAATAGGGTTATCCTTGGTCTTGAATTAAGATATCTGAATATAAGACCAGCCTGTCTTCTAGTAGTCTGTATTACTTCAGAACACTGAAGGAGATGACAATGCTAAAAGGATTAGAACATATATTAAGTATTCTGGCCATTATTTCTGGTGTGGATGTGAACCATGCAGCTATTGATATGACCGCAAATTTATTAAGCACTTAACAAATGAAGAAAAAATAAATTAAATAACATTTAACAGTTCATCAAGGGTGATGTGTTGGTTAATGAAAGAGAACTGACAGCAAATGTGCTCATCTATGTCCATCCAGAAAAAGACAAACCTTTTCTTGTCTTGTCCTAATGCTATAGGCTGGATGGGAAGCATCAGTCCTCTGCTGACATAGCAGACTCCTTTTATCTTTCTGTTTATCAAGGCCTTAGCCTCACTGAAACCAAAGCTGTAAAGATAGCAAAACATGATGTGGAGTTTTGTTGAAACCTCAGTTCTCAGCAGAATTAATGTGAAAGTGTAACTAAGTTCTCCACTCAAGGACCTCAGTATTTACAGCTATCAGATTAGAAGAATATTTCATGGAGTGTTACAGATATTGTGTGAGAGCTCCATCAACGACAGATGACTTCTGGGATTAGTAAATAATGACTTCATTTAAACATGAATCTTAAATAACAGCAGAAAAATATTTGAGTCAGTTTGAGTTTCCTTATTTGGCCCTGTGGTTCTTTGCCTTCCTGACCAAACTGTCTGCTAGGCTTAATCCATGAGGTGTCTGTCTTTACAGCAGACAGGCATGTTATGAGCTGCATTTGTGGCTGATGTTTTACTTCTGGGCAGGCATTCAGATGACTGGCACTTTCTGAATACCTGAGAGAGGAACCCTTCCCTTTCCACCACACATTACTGCTCATGCTGCTCATCCATCCTGCCTTTTGACATGCATCATCATTGCTGCTAACAGTGGTTGCAAAGCATAATTCTCAGTCTGTCTATATTAGTATGGCTGTTAGCAGAGGCAGGAAGAGCACGCCTTTGAAACTAGTACAATACTCCTTAGCCCACTGAGTCATATGCATCTGCTGGTGGGAGGAGGGTTGGAATCTATAAGAGAAATTCATTTACAAGAGGAACTACTGATTACCATCAAGTACGCTAGATATTTTCAGGCAACACAATTATCTCGATAAATTTTGCATAAATTTTGCAGTGTGACACTATAGGCCTTCTGAATACTGTTGGAATACTGTTGTCACATCCTGACAACTAAATTACCTGAAGTACAGTATTAATAGCAGTCATGACATTCTGTAAAAGCTGCAAGTTGACAGTTCTTTCAGTTGTGCCTCAATTTGCTAGGTTAGAAATGAGCAATCTGAGTATGCCAGTAGCACATTGCTTAACCCCACTTGTTTGACATTGTTTTAGCTTCAGTGCCTGCCCCTGTTGCTGTGGATTTGTCTTGGGTTTTGTAACAAAAAAAAAAAAGTTTATTCTATTTCATCTGTTGAAACCCAGTTGTGGAGGTGGGGTTTTGTCTGTTTGTTTGTTTTTTTCTTTATCTGTTGTAACTCCAGGAAGGAGGGGGTGACTGCCTTTCTGATAACAAGCCAGCTGTTAAAACCAGGTGGGACATTGTTTCTTATCTCTGTTCACCCTCCCATTACCTCCATAAGGATATCTTCTGTTAATGGACCATTAAATCTCACCAATGACATGGCACATTACATCATCCCATTGTGAGATGCTCCACCCAGGAAGGAGGAGCCAAACCATTTCCACCTAGATGAAAAGGAGTCACAAGTGTCACCAGACATCCAGTGCTTCCACGGGACTCCCAAAGGAAGACTGGACCCATCTCTGGACTCTTTCTCTACAGGACCATCTCTACTTCTAACAGGATCACATCCCACACTCCAGAAGCACTTACTTTTTGGAATGTTTCCAACAACCTGACAAACAGGGTGTCAGGTTGTATTCTGACTCTGTCAGTGGTCTTTTGTATTATTTCATTTTATTTTACCTTTTCTTTCTTCTTCCTATTAAACTGTATTCCTGACTTGGAGTCTCTCACTGGTTTTGCTTTCAAACCACTACAGGATTCTTGCATGGAGAAATAAAATGCAGTTAGTAATTTTCTGACTTGGAACCATCCTGTGTTTTGGTTTTTTGCCTTTATTTTATTCACAATGAAATAAGTTTTAAAGTCAATATTGCTTTCTTTTTTCCCATTTACTAAGATATTCCTAATAACAGCATTCAGTTGTGAGAAGAAATTACGTCTTCTGTGAAAAGAATTGATTTTCCTTGGGTGAAATTTACACTGTCCTGGCTGACAGCGGTAGGAATACTATCTGACCACTTGGGCAGGAACTCTGCCGTGGAAACACTGACCTAAGCATAGGTTGCTGAAATCCTACTGTTCATTCTATTCTGGCAGCTGGGGACCCATGCTGTCCCTGGTCAGCACAGGGCTGTCCTGAGTCAAGGGTAAGTTGATTCAGACACCTGTTCTGGACAGACCATTGTCTTGTCTGAGGTGTTATTTCAGTGTCAGAAAAGTGTCAACACCAGCCCCAGGAAAGAAGCATGCTCTCATAAAACGTGTTAATTGAAATTATTCATACTCCATTAAGAGTATGGCCACTCCAGTGGCCATTTTTTTGAGGAGTTTGATAATTTGGTAAGACTTTGCTAGTTGTGTTACTATGGAGTTATCTTAGATTTGCCTTTAAAGGAAAAAAGTTACAGATACTTAAACTTTAAAAGAAGGGATTAGCTTTCTGGTAAACAAATTATTCTTTCATGTATATTAATTGTTTTCCCCATAGGTATCTTTTTGCTGCCTTTTATCACACAGCTCTAGATAAATTTGCATAAAGTGATGGCAAAGATCTAATCAAGAAATAACAGTCTATGGGCCACTTCCATTATTCTGTTCTGGAGACTAATGCAATGGAAATTGGGATAATGTTTTTGGGTAGTAGCAAGAGAATTTCTTGTTCTTTGAGCAGTGAAGAACAGAGTCATCACTTACTGCAATTTGTCTACAAGATTTTGTCAAGTGTGATTGCTTACACTTGCAGAGATATCTTCATGAAAAAACAAAAAGCATAAAATGTGAAAGGATTTGTCACAAATATGAGTGCAGCTAATATACACTAGTTTTGATGTTAGCTACATCAACATATGCCTCTGACAAGTCAGGCCCTACAGCTAGTACAAAGAAATCCTGAAATTTCTGCAGTGGAAGATTACCTGTTTTATAATTAGTCCAGGCATATGACAGCTACAGGCTGGCTTCATCTTGCTTTGACAGTATAGCACGTCATTAGGTATTACTTTCTCTAAAAGGAGATCTTTTCTACTTTTCTTCTTCTCCATCCTTCTCCCCTATTTTTATGTTTTCAGACATTGAGTTATGTTGAACAACTTCCAAAACATTTTCCCCTCCCCTTCTCCCATAAATCTTGTCATAGCCAGGAATGAGATTTCAATTTTCTAATACACAGTTTTTTCTCATGATTGAGATTGTATATGCACACATGAGAAATTCCCCAGTTGCATTTCTTGTATATCAACAGTTCCCTTGATTTGTGGCTGCATCACCATTTTAAGAGCTGAAAGCACTGGATATTTTGATATCCTGTGTCACAGTGATGATACATTGCAATGGGGAATGTAATTCATATGGTGTTGCATGCTGGTTTATTATTAGGTTTCACTCCTAATCTTATGGCCATTCTATTGAATATTCCCCATTTTTAATCAAGGCTCTAAGCTAGAATTTGCCATTGGGTTCTGTATTTCTCTACTAGATTTTCCACTTTCTGCTGAGAGCGACATGAATTACTGTTACTCCAAAGAGTAAGATTTGCATAGATCTTGATGGGTTTTTTTCAGTGCTACAATATATAATGTCTGTTTAGTGCTAGAGACTATTTTATTTCCTATCACAGGTGATGAGAACTGAAGTATAGTCATTGTGAGAACTGACTCCACCCTTCAAAATGTGCAGTTTTTTTAGATTTTTGGAGATCTGGAGGCATCCACCAATTTTTATAATACTTATAAGACCTATAAACACTGACCTGCCTTGACTTTTCCACTTCTTGAATAAAATTTTCAGCGTACACTGCTATCTATTTTGCAGAAGATGTAAAAAGAGAGGGGAACATATGTCAGCTACATCTATTTACTGTTCTTAGTGTCTCCATGAGAAATGTGTATTGAAATATTACAGATGTCCTCTCTTCTGGTCAGCACATGCTTTTGACCCCAGCCAGGTGCAGGACTGGCATCAAAATTCCCCATGGAAATTATGTAAGTTTTCTTTAGTCATCTTAATAACTCCAAATTTAATTTATGTCAGTGAAAGGGATTTAGAAAAGAAACCTGCTGCTGCTGTTAGGCAATTGTCAGAATATGGTGTTATTATAGCATAACTCTGCTCCTGTCTTGGTACCTTCCATATATGATTAGCAGAGTCCCTGTACAATCTTTCAGATATTTTCAGTCATTTGTGTGACTGAGCAGTCACACAAATGAGGAAGAATTAACATCTTACTGCTTACTTCTCCATTCTGTTAGCACACAGCTTTTGCTATTCTCCATTGAAACTGTTGTTTGGAAATTTATTTTTCTTTTGCTTTGATTGCTTGATTTCTGCTGGATACCAGCTGGTTATTTGGAACAACATGAGATACCAGGAAGAAATTTAATTAAAGCTTTATTTCCTTACCTACCTGATATTTTTAGAAAATCTTGAATATCATTGGGGAAATTCAGCACTTGACAAATATTGCAGGAAACTTCTCAAAATCCCTTCTGAATTCCCTGATGGAGGAAATGGAATGATTTGGATTGCCTTTCTGTATAGGAGCAAGGCCTCACTTTCACATCTGTAGATCATGTTTGTATTGGTCTGTATAGGATTAGATAATTCAGACCTCACTGGGACCTGTGTAGGTCACCTGGCAGGCAGTCCATAATATGAGGTATGGTCCAGCTGCCTACAGCCATGCTTATAGAGTGATGAGTTCCCACAGTTTTGCTCAGTTAATGCCTGTCTCTCCACATGGCACTCACTTGCATTTTTTCTGCACTATCTGAGCCCTGCAGTCATCACAGAGACATTTCATATATTCTTGTGTGACTGAGTGCAGAACTGCAGTATTTTTTTCCCAAGTAGCAGTGAAACTAAGAGTCAGAAAAAATGTTGAAAAGAAAATGTTGAAAAGTTCTTAGACTACTGTTTTTTGCTGGCAGACAAAATATGAAAAAATGACCTTTGGAAAAGTTATAAAATAATGTAGAGAAAACAGTCTCTCCAAGAGTCCTGCTCTGCTCCCCATATACTTCATTTTTTATCTTCTTGTCTAATCTTTCCTTATTCTATGCTTTATCTGTAAAAAAGATGGGAATAGATTTTTCTTGGCATGAATTCAGGCTTCCCTAAGTCAGTTGATTCTCCTCCTTCATAGGGTATACTTTACTCACTGTAATTGTGAAACAAAATGAAATTGTGGTTGGATTCTGACATGCACCAGCATTTGTCTAACTCAGTCAGTCATAAACAGCATCATATTTTTCCACGAGAAAGGGGATTAATCATACAGCTCTACATAATTTAATTGAAATGGTAAAAATCCTGCCAATATAAAGGGTCCAGTTAGTTGTAATTGTGGTAGGAGCTGAATGTTATGTTTTCTGGGTCTGTTGGAAAATGAAAATACAAAAAGATTCTTTTCTTGTTTAGAGACTGCTGTTTGTCATCTCTCCTATGTAATACTGGCATGTTCATGGTATCTATCCTCTAGGAGAGTAAAATTAATGGGACATATATATTGCCCTGGGTATCTTGTAACAGCATTAGGCAGGATGATTAACAAGTCTGGTGTAGTAGCTAAAATAGAAAATACAGTAAGAAAGCTGAAATTTACTCTTATTTATATTTCAAAAATAAAATGCTTACAGATAGTAAACTATTGGGAGTTCTGTGTCTCTATTAAGAAAATTTTACATGTATCTAGGAAGGTGAAATTAATGAAAGAGGGGAACAAAAGTAATACACTCCTTATGTGCCCTAGCTCTTCCCTATTTCTCAAGTGCTGTACTGAAAGAAGGGAACCATACACACTTAAATGTACACTCATTGAGTCACAGAGGCAACATTCAACTACATGAAGGTAGAACAAAAAAGCCCATTTTCTGTATCACTTCAGTTCCATCTCAGCTTAATGAAAGCTTTCCTTTCAGTAGAGGTGCTGTATACTAGCCTCCTTTTTCTTCTCATTTCACCACCACTTCCCCACACTATTTATTGTCAGACAGATGGGAAAAAAAGTTATTTTGGTGGGATACAGATTTGTTGGAATTGAGTATGTTGAGACTAGATCAGGACAGTATGGTCAGAATTAAGTAAACAGATATTATATAGAAGACTTCTGCTCTGCTCTGAGGCTAGAAGAGAACATCATCCTAAAAACAGTGGCTCTCATACTGGAAAACATACAAAAGAATTTGTTACTTCCCATCTGTGGAAATTATGTTTGACTGATCCTTACAGTGTCTTTAAGCAAGTGTCAGATATTGCTCATAGGAACATAAAGGGAAGGGTACATGACCTTCATATTTGTAAGTAACTGCCATAGAAACAGAGATAACAGTTTTTAATCTGGCCATTAGACAATAATTCGTGAGTTTAAACTAAAGCAACAAAGGCAGGCTACATATTAAGGAAAAATTCATTCCAATAAGGACAGATAAGTAGTTGATGAAATCTATGTCACAGAATTTCTTTATGAATATGTTAGATGAATGTTGGAATTTGAGGCCTCTTCCAAGGCGAGCAACTCTATGATTCTGTGAAAGTGAGGCAAAAATGTTAAAATTCTATTTGTTCCAAGTGAGAAAGCTGAAGATTGAAAAACATTTTATAGTCTTTCCCAATTTTGTTATTCCATCGTTTTGGCTACAGTTTTACAGGGCTTAGTCAACTATTGATGCTTTGAAATACAGAAAGACAGAGAGTCACTAGGATCTGTTTGTGTAGCACTTTCTAAATGTTCATTAAAAAATTGCAGAGAAAACTAAGTGAAAGCAGTAATTTTGGGTGCATTCTACCTGGAAACATTTTCTGAACTAGAACTATGTATTTTTGTATGTAAACACTAAAGATCCAGATTTTTGCTATTAAGTTTATTTAGATTGTATTACAAGTATTACAATTGCTTTGATTTTCCACATCCTTTGTATATCAGGCTGCATCTACCTCTCCTATACTGCAAGAAGTGCTAAGCCCAACAGAAACACAGCTCCAAAATTCTCTCATTCCTCACTTCCATTTCAAAAGCTGAATTAATTCTAAAATCCTTGATAAGTCCAAAAGCTTTTGTTAAGACTTGAACCCTTCCTGCCTTAAGAGGCACAACTTTACACAAGAAGCTGAAAAAGAGACATGAAGATTCAAAAAATCTTCTGCCTAGAATACTAAGGAAAATTGATTAGCCATTTTCTGGTTGAACACAAATAAGGATATCACTTTTAGTATAGTACATAATTCAGATTTAATTTCCTTATTGCTGTGTAGCACTCAATGAATAAGTCAAGAATCACATCCTAAAATGTGATTCTGGGTATCAGTTTAGTCCTACCTTGACTAAGATTTATTTTGGGGTTTTTTCATAGTGAAGGTACTAAATTTCTGTACTATTTTTTGCCTTTTTTTTAAACAACTCTCTCTCCTGCTAATAGTACCAAAATTAAAAAGATAAAGGTATTTATCCAGAGTTTTTAATTACTATTCCAGTTATATTTTCATGGAATGAAGATACTACATATATTCTGATCAGGTTATTGGTGGTCTACCCCATACAAATGTCACCACAGAGCCATCTGGTGCATTTTTCCTGCAACTTCACTGAAAAAGGTCTGGTGCTACTCAAAAATCAAGATTACATTACAGAATAAAAATAAAAATAAAATAACTCTTCCTAGCAGTGAATAGCATGGAAAATGGCTATTTCATATTGTTGTGGTTTGACAATGAAAGGGAAAGAAAGGGCAGAATTATTTCCTGCCTTTTATATTTTAAGAAACAGAGATATTAAGAATCCTTTATCTAATCTGACCTGTAATTCTTCCCATACATTTCTCAGCTTTTGCACCTAGGGCTATTCTTAACTTCTAATGTGGCTAGTACTATACATTTGTGAGAATTCATGACACAGGAAGAGCATAATTCAGGTGCTAATGGTCTTGGTTTTTGGATTTGGATTATTTTGTAATAATAATGGTGATGAGTGGGAGGGCTCATGTTTTGCAAAGGCTGGAGAAGACAATATGAGTCTACAGATTAGTGCAAAGTAGTGGCATCAATGTCAGCTAGTCTTATTTCCTGTTTGTTTCTCTTCCAAATTGTAATTTGTTGTGAGTAGGGTCACTGTCCAGAGGAAAAGAGTAATGTACAGAAACAAACCTACAGGAATGTGAGATTCAGATAATATACAAATCACACAAGTTGTGCAGGTGATCCACACAGTCGTTGCAGACAAAGTGTGATTTGTGAGCTTCCATAAATGAACAGAGAGAACAACATCAGAAAAGACTGACAAAAATGCATGCTAAAGAAGGTCTGTCAAGGAGAAGCAGAAAGAAAGGTTTTTGTATCATTAATGATGGAGTTTGTTTAAGGGCCTGGTTTTAGTGTGAAATTAGGGAGAAAGTGTATTTCTTCTAATACCCTCAGATATCTGCTTGGGACAATTTTGTTACTGTAACAACAACAACAAAAAGTTTCCCTTTGGTCTAATTGGAGTCAGCTGCTGCTGTGCTCAGTTTTACAAAGTTCATGCCATTCACTATGAACCTCTTTTGCCATCTGCTGAAAATACTAGAGATCAGTCATCTGCAGTTTATTTTTGGATAGATCATGTTAGGTAAATGGGCTGATGCTTCTTGTGTGCCAAAGATTGAATATTATGCAAAAATAGGATGGGGGAATGGGAAGAGTATACCAAAATAATGCAGCAAACTTTTTTTGAGCACTGTGCGTGAAACAGAACCATTTGGGCAATGCCTGAAACTAAGCCACTTCCCTGGCAGCTCTGTGGCAGCTAGCATGATATATCTGGGTTTCCAGTTCTGTACATTTGTTCTGACATTGCCTGAAGGATGCATGTGGCTTCTCTGGAGCAAAAGTGATGTTGCTGTACTTGAACAGCATGGAATGGCAAATGATGTCACTTGATGTGTCTTTTCTTTAATTTTTAACAAAGGCTGGAAAGTCCTTTCTGATGTTGTTCTCTCTGTTCATTTATGGAAGCTCACAAATCACACTTTGTCTGCAATGACTGTGTGGATCACCTGCACAACTTGTGTGATTTGTATATTATCTGAATCTCACGCTCTTGTAGTTTTTTTTCTGTACATTACTCTTTTCCTCAGGACAGTGACCCTACTCACAACAAATTACAATTTATATATGTTGTTTTTTCCACTTGCAGGAATACTGTGCATTCCTAACCTTTCAAGGGTGCGTATAAACACAATTCAGCTCAAGCTTACATTTAATAACAGTATCAGGGAAAGGTGAAGAAATAGCAATTTGGCATCTGAAACAGTGGCTAGCACATTTACTTATTTAAATTTCCTGGATTTCCAAAAATTGAAAACTCTTTCCATATTAGTTCCTCAAACACTGTCACTCTCTGAGCTTTCTGTATCTAAAATCACAATTTAGAAAAGTGAGTGGGAAAATTTGCATGCGTACAATATAAATTTTCAAATGCCAGGTTTTCAGAGGAAGATGAATTATCTGTATGGGTCAGGTGTTTTTGCATTGTATTTAAGTTTGAATGCTCGAAGTCACTGAATGGTTATGGTTGGAAGACCTCTGGACTTCACCCAGGCAAACCTCCTTGCCAAAGCAGAGTCACCTTGAGAAGGTGACACAGGAATGTGTCTGAGTGGGTTTTGAATGTCTCCAGAGAGGGAGATACCCCAGCCTCCTCAGGCAGCTGTTCCAGTGCTCTGCCATCCTCAGTGTAAGGAAGTTCTT
The DNA here is from genome assembly GCF_009819655.1 of Sylvia atricapilla. Lineage (NCBI taxonomy): Eukaryota > Metazoa > Chordata > Aves > Passeriformes > Sylviidae > Sylvia > Sylvia atricapilla. The sequence continues at coordinate 55,352,731 of NC_089174.1, read as the reverse complement.
CCTCTTGTTGCGGTGAAACTTCTTATGCTTCAGTTTAGGGTTACTACTGGCTTTGGGTACCATTGAAAACAGTCTGACACCATCCTTCTGACACCCAGCTTTGAGATATTTGTATGTATTGATAGGATCCCCTCTCAGTTTTTTCTTCTCCAGACCACACAGGTCCAGTTCCCAGAGTCTCTCTTCATTAGAGAGAAGCCCCAGACCCCTGACCATCCTTGTGGCTCTCCATGGGACCCTCTCCAGCAGCTCCCTGTCTCTCTTGTGCTGAGGAGCCCAGAACTGGGCACAGCACTCCAGGTGTGGCCTCACTAGGGCTGAGTAGAGGGGAAGGGTCACCTCCCTCGACCTGCTGCCCACACTCTTCCCAGTGCACCCCAGGATTCCATTGGCCCTCCTGGCCATAGGGGCACTGATGGGTCATGGACAACGTGTGATCCACCAGGAGTCCCAGGTCCTCTTCCACAGCGCTGCTCTGTAGGAGGTCAGCCCCAGCCTGTGCTGGCACTTGGGGCTCTTCCTCCCCAGGTGCAGGATCTCGCACTGGCACTTGCCTTTGTTGAGCCTCATCAGGTTTCTCTCTGCCCAACTCTCCAGCCGATCAAGGTCCCAGGGAATGGCAGCAGAGCCTTCAGGTGGATCAGCCACTGCCCCCAGTTTAGTGTCACCTTCAAACTTGCTGAGGGTGCATTTCATCCCTTCCTCTAGGTCACTGACAAATAAGTTTAATAAGATTGGTCCCAGTACTGATCCCTTGGGAATACCACTGACTTCAGATCTCCTGCTGGACTGTGTTGCACTGATCATGACCCTCTGAGCTCTGCCATTCAGCCAGTTCTTTATCCACCTCACTGTCCATTCCTCTAACCCACATTTCCTGAGCTTACCTATGAGGAGGTTATGGAAGACAGTGTCAAAAGCCTTGCTGAAGCTCAGGAAGACAACATCCATTTGTGGACATCTCCTCTCATCGACCCGTCCTGCTATGCCATCAGAAAAGAGAGATTGGCCCATGCCTGATTTCCTCTTGGTGAATCCATCCTGACTACTCTTGATGGCCTTGTCCTTACGTGCTTGGTCATGGCCTTCAGAGTGATCTGTGCCATCACCTTTCCAGGGCTGGAGGTGAGGCTGTTTCAGTAGTTTCATAGCTCCTCCTTGTTGCCGTTTTTGAAGATAGGAGTGTCACTGGGTTTCCTCCAGTCATCAGGAACCTATCCTGTTCTCTATAATTTTTCAAGGATGGTGGAGAGTGGCTTAGCAACAACATCTGCCAGCTCCCTCAGCACCGGTGTATTCATCTCACCAGAGCCCATGGATTTTTGGATGTTGAGTCTGCCAAAGGATCCCTAACCAAACCCTTGACAGCCAAGGGGAAGCCTTCCTTACTCCAGCCTTCCTCTCTTACCTCCAAGGTCTGGGATTCCTGAAGGATGACTTCAGCAGCAAAGTCTGAGGCAAAGAAGGCATTCAGTAATCCCACCTTCTCCATGTCTTCCATCATCAGGATACCCATCTGATTAAACAGCAGCCCCACGTTTTCTCTAATCTTTTTGCTGATGGTGTACTTGTTGTCCTTGATATCCCTTGCCACACTCAATTCTAAGTGGGCCTTGGTTTTCTTTATCACATCTCTGCATACTCTGATGATGCACATGGCACATACCTTTTGCCACAACACATACATTTCTTTCTTCTGTTCAAGATTATTTGAGGCTCCCTGTTCACCCTTCCAGGTCTCTGCGCCTTTCCCTCATTTCTTGATCATGGGGATACAGTGGTCTTGAGTTAGGAGAAAGTGATATCTGACTATTGACCAGATCCCTTGGACTCCCTTCTCCTCTGTCCCAGAGCCCTGTCCCATGGAATTCCTCTAGTAGGTCTTTGAAGAAGCCTAGGTTAGCTCTCTGGAAGTTCATGGATGTTGTTCTGCTTACAGCTTCTCTTCCCTCCATGCAGGATCACTGCTGACAAGGCTTCCACCAATGTTCATGTTCAGTTCCTCCTGGTTTGTTAGTACAAGGTCCAGCCACACACCTTTCATCATTGGCTTCTACACCACTTGCATCAAAAAGCTATCATCAGTAACCTGCAGGAACTTCTGGACTGTGTATGCCTAGCGGCATTGTGCCTCCAATGAATATCAGGGTGGTTGAATTCTCAGAGAGGACCAGGGCCTGTGATCTCAGGGCTACTACCAGCTGCCCATAGTAAGCCTCATTAACTTCGTTGACCAAGTCAGGTAGCTTGTAGTAAACACCCATAAACAGTGTCACCCATTTTAGCCTGTCCCTTAATTTTGCCCATAAGCTCTCAGCTCCTTATCTGTCCCTGGGCAGAGCTTGATGCTCTTTCATATAAAGACCAACTCCACCACCTCACCTTGCTGACCTGTCCTTTCTAAAAAGTACACAGGAATCCATGTCAACATTCCAGTGGTGAGCTATCCCACCACATCTCTGAAATTGGCGTGAGATCGTGGCTCTGACCACACATAGATTTCCAGTTCTCATTTATTCTCCCTGCTCTCTGCATTTGTGTACAGGCACTTCAGGGAGGCAGTCGAGCATCCAGGTTCCCTAGGAGAAGTGTAAGAGGATTCCCCGTAGCCAGACATACCCTTGATGTGTGTGGTCAGCCCTAGAACTCTCATCTTGCAGCCAAGCTTGCCCTGGTCGGCATGGCTCACTCCCAAGGAGGAAGCAGTGGCATGAGCATTGCCACTTTGGACCCCAGCCAAGTTATTCAGTGTAAAACCATCTCACCAAATTGGCTAGTCAATCATTCCTTTTAAAAGTCCTGCTTGTTGTGTAGAAAACTGTTTTGAACCATAGTAGCTTGAAATAATCAGAAGGCTCTAAGTAACCTGGGAACTTAACTATCATGTTAAAATTACTCCAGACACTTCAGGTAGAAGAATTCACTACTGGAGCTAAAGGTCTATATGCAAGTGTGGGCTTAAATTGATTTTCAGAGTTGGGACTAAGTCACCTACTTGAGTGGTTAATATAACTATAAAAATGGAAGTTTTGTTACTTCTAGCTTTTAAGTACTTGTTTTTAAAAGTGCCATAAGTGTTGTTGTTGCTATACCTCCTCAGTATCAGAGAGATATGAACCCCTTGGAGCAGGTTGAGCTGAGGGTTACAAAGATGATTAGGGACTGGAGCACTTCTCATATGAGGAAAGCTTGAGAGAGCTGATCTTATCTAACCTGCAAAAGGGAACACTGAAAGAGGACCTCATCAATATCTGTAAGTATCTCGCGGTGGTGCCCAGGAACAGGACAAGTAGCAATGGGCAGAAACTGATGCACAGGAAGTTCCACCTTAACATGCAGAAAAAGCTCTATTGTGTGGATGACTGAGCACAGGAACAGTTTGCTCTGTTCAATCAAAGTGTTTAAAAAGTCTCCCTCACAGGAAATATTTAAAAGCCATGTAGATCCATTTCTGCATACCTTGCCCTAAGGGACCCTGCATGAGCAGGGATGTTGGGCTAGATGACTGCCACTGGTCCCTTCCAACATTACTCGTTCTGTCATTCTATGATTTTTATTGCTACTGTTATTATTATTTTCTTGTTTTGCCATTTTTCCCTTTTGAAAATGTTCGTATAGCTTAAAATATTATCAATTAAAAGACATTGAATAACTCAGACTGCAAAAGTGGGTATAACAACACATGGGTAAGGTTCAGCATGATTTATGTTGACATTTACTTTTTTTAACATGTTTACTATTTGTGTCAGATTAGCAGACGTAAAATGTGAAGTAGTCCTATTATTCGTGGAACTGACACAGAGTTATCCATGAAATTGAAACAGTGAAGAGACATCTTCACAGCCACCACCAATGTCCCTCAGTGCTGAGCTGGGCCCCTGCCAGCAGGGGAGCGCAGGTGATCGATTAATTTATGATCAGTTATGGCATGGGCCATTCATGTGAACTGTAAAACTCCCTGCAGTAGTGCCATCTGACTGTCTAAATAATGTATAACAGGCATGGAATGCTATTCCTCATACCTAGTTCTCTTTTCATTCTGTAAAAGAGCAAGCAGATGAGTAGAGAAAATCCAGAGGAGAAGTATAATTAGGACATCTGCTCATCTTCATATAGGCATACATTTTGAAAAGGCTTGTCAGCAGTGATCCTGCATGGAGGGAAGAGAAGCTGTAAGCAGAACAACATCCATGAACTTCCAGAGAGCTAACCTGGGCTTCTTCAAAGACCTACTAGAGGAATTCCATGGGACAGGGCTCTAGAGGAGAAGGGGGTCCAAGGGATCTGGTCAATAGTCAGATATCACTTTCTCCTAACTCAAGACCACTGTATCCCCATGATCAAGAAATGAGGGAAAGGCGCAGAGACCTGGAAGGGTGAACAGGGAGCCTCAAATAATCTTGAACAGAAGAAAGAAATGTATGTGTTGTGGCAAAAGGTATGTGCCATGTGCATCATCAGAGTATGCAGAGATGTGATAAAGAAAACCAAGGCCCACTTAGAATTGAGTGTGGCAAGGGATATCAAGGACAATAAGTACACCATCAGCAAAAAGATTAGAGAAAACGTGGGGCTGCTGTTTAATCAGATGGGTATCCTGATGATGGAAGACATGGAGAAGGTGGGATTACTGAATGCCTTCTTTGCCTCAGACTTCTCTGCTTACTGCTTTCCATACTTCACATCCCTTCAGAATTTAATTTTAATCAATTAAATAAGACTCTCATCTCTGTGGGTTGGCAATGTAACAGACAAAGTACCAACCTCCATGCTTTCAGATGGGAAATGAAATACCATACTTGGAGTCACAGCACTGCTAAAGAAAAAAAGCAGCATCTTCTTTCAGTGGAAGAAATCCAACCAAACATCACACTAAGAAGTACTGAAAGTATTTTTTTATCATGACAATTCCTTGGCAAACTCAGAGAAACCAAAAATTCTTCATATTTTATTTCTTCATCTTTCCTGATGAAGATTGATGTTGCTAGAAAATATTACTCTTATTAATAAATTTTGGAGATTTGAACAGGTTTTTCAACTTGCGAAAAAGCACCTGGAGTAGTAAAAAACTAGAAAAAATATGGAAGAGAAGGAGACCTTGTAGAAGATAAATACTACTTGATCTTTTAATCTTGTTGAGGGATGTGGAAGTGTAGGATTAGAGAAAATCTTCATTTTTTTCTGCAATTTAATAGTGAAAATATATATATATATTACAGCCTGAAGAGGGTCCTGTATTGTTTTAAATCATGAAATAGAAAATTTATGAAGGAAAAATTTCCAGGACATCAGAAGAAAAAACTGGACACACTGTAAAAACAGTAATTATGTGAGACTATAAAAACATTCAGGCACAAAAAGACAATTTCACATCTTCCCTATCAAGCAAATGTCACTTTCAACCTTTTGGCAACTACAGTGTCTTTCACTCTGCATCTAATTTGCATAGTGAGATCTATCAGCAAAACAATACCTTTTTTTAGGTTGTGGACAACACTTAGTGAAGAATACATTTTTAAAAGTTGTAAAGTTATCCTTTTGTAAAAACGGGAATGTGATCCAAGTCACACACTCTGTTGTGATGGTTTGCTACACATACTGTAAAAATTACATGGTCTTTAAAATAATTGTGAAAAGAACATATCACTCAGCCTCTGAAGCTATGTTCATGCTTCTTCTCTGAAAGCAGTTTAGAGCACTATTCCACAACGCTGAGAGATCCAATAAACTGAGGCACACACTTAAATGCTATTGATCCTCCACATGTAAAGGAAGCTTGACTCCAGCTCCAAATTAGGCATCATCATCATCATCCTATCTCTTAGCGTATCTTAGTTTGGCAAGACCTAAGAAGTAGATTTTGTCACCTAGTTATTAAGTGCTTGCTTTCAACTTCAGGTGCTTATTCCCACTAAAAGTTGTATGGACTTGCTAATGAGTCAGACAGTAGTTTGCTGTAGATGCTTTATGTGCTTCCTTAAGTATTTTCCAGATTTCAGTTATCAACATGGAAGATTAGTATTTTAGCAAATCCACCAAAACCAGTACTAAATCTGTATTTATTTTGAAAAACTGATGAAATCTTTTTTTAAAATTCAGCTGTTTATGATGCTTTGTCATGAATTTGTGTGCTGAGAAATTCTGCCAAAAGAATTTTTACTCTGTCAAATTCTTAACTATAATATTGCATACCACAAGGTCCTCCATTAGAGGCTCCCATAATACTGACATAAGCAGAATAAGCTACTACTTGTAAAATTGTTAAAATTGCTAATTAAGTGCAAGTTAAGTGTCTGGAATGAACATTGATATTTTGTTTGTAATATCTAAGAGCAGAAGTGAAGAAACACGGATGCATTAGAAAACAATGTAGTGAAGTGACACAATACAGATCTGAGTTCAAAGTAGTCATGGATAATCATTAATTATGAAATATTTTCTTTGTTTTAGAGTAGTTGTTTACTTCCTTTTAGCACAAGTTATTGTTTATCATGTGTTGCGCACTGTTGACTTCCTATCTCATCTTGATATTAATGTCATATCTTTATCTTGTCTTTGAGTTTTATCATCTGTTCCACATGTATTTCAGACCCTGGAATGCTCTTTTTCTCATTATGTAATAAAATCTTGATATTTTGGAAACCAGCATTTTTTACATACCAAGCAATCTCTCATTCTTTCTAATTAATTGGTTTCCATAGAGAATGCCAATGTGGCATTTTAAATTTTTTCTGCAAGTGACTTAAAACTTGATTCCATTTTAACAAATTAAGCGCAACAGAATTCATATAATTCCAGACAAATTTATGTGTTATGGGTACATTTTGAATTTGTGCCAGGATTTAACTAAAAAGTAGACCATTGTCAAGCAGTTTGTAGTATTCAAATTAGTTCTTATTTACTCTGTGTTTGGAAGATTTATGGTACTCATGAGAGGTTCAATACAAAATAATTGTTCTTGTAAGTTATATTTTAACTGAGTAACAGTTTTATATAGTGTTAATAGAATAAAACACATTTCTGAGAATTGCATTCTAGTAACTGAAATGCTTAAGTGTGGAGGGTTTCAATCAAGATAAATATTTTATCCATAAGTCTTCTTCAATGAAATTTTTTACCTGGAAGGTGCCTTTAAAATAATCTGAGGATTAGAAAATTATGTTTTCTTTTATCTTGATCCAAAGAGAGCTATGAATAGGATTCTACTAGCTAACTGTAATTAGATTTTTTCAGCCCCTGTAATTCTTAAGGTAGCTAGAGCATTACATCACTTTTCCTGTGGAAAGGCAAAATTCCACTGAAAGTACTTTTATGGCTCATAATGAAACTCTAGGACTTATACTTGATCAATTTTCCCTACCTTTTATTATGCCACTGTAGCTGAAATTGATTACAGGAAAAAACCAACTTTTTGGTTTGCTTTATTAATTCTTGTAAAGTAAGCATTTATAATTTACTTGCAAAAACTTTCAGGCACTGGAGTGGGAAAGGGGGTACTGTAAAGTCTGTAAAGTTTAGAGACTTTATTTCTTGGTGGGGGGAAAAAGGAGGAAATTATTATCTTTAACTTGAAGTTGGTCAGTATGCAGTATTGCTCAGTATCAGCATTCCTACTGGAAGACTATTACTGAAGTTTTTATGGTTGGACTATCTGAAGAGTGAGAAAATTGCTTCAGAATAAATAAGAACTCTAACATTTTACAGTAAATCTAATTTTCACATGAGAAGTCCTCAGCAGCAAAAGTTCAAAGCCTCAAAGCATCACATTCAGGGGCATAACTTCTCTCTATCTGATGATGAATTCTGCAAACTTTGTCTTTCTAGAGTATGTAATAAGACTGTATAATAGCTCTCATGATATGTTTTTAATGAGAGTTCTTTAGCCTGCCTAGAGACCAGTTCCAAGATTATCGATGTTTGGGGTGAAAAAAAAGTTAGCTAAGTACAGTAGGTAATCAAAGCAGAGCTGCTATGTATCCACTGCTTGAGTATGTCTTTTGTTTTGCAGTATCTCATTTTGATTTTGAGAATAAATGATCTGAATTTTATCTAGGTCAGGAAAAAAATCACAGGTCATAGAGTAAACTACACTTGTTACCTTACTTAGTTCTTGTAATTTAGTTAGTTGCATCCTTCGTTTCATATTTTTATTTCTCAAGTTTAAATTAATAACTAAATGAAACAAAAGGGTTTTTATATGAGTGAAATATTGTTGATTTGTTTTTTTTTGAGCTTACATTTCAAGACATACAGTTTAGATATGGGAGTGGTCATACATACCACAGGGTCTCTGGAAATATGAAAGCTTGAACCTGATTATTCTATTTTATTTTGTAAAGAAATACTTCAACTTTTTTGATAAATAAAGCCTTATAGAATCTGATGAAAAAGATTAGTTCAGTAGTTTAGCAATCTCAGCAATTATATTTTGAGGGATACTGAAATTCTGAATTCTGTATGGTTTTAGATCATCTGAAATAAGGAAAAGCTATTCTCAGCATCTTGGGATATGCACAGGCTTACCTGTGCTAAAAGTTGATATTGCATTAAGTTCCAAAGGCAGTGCATATTGCAGAACTGCAGTGTGCTAGCTGGTGTTAAGCAAAACCAGCGTTTTTCAGAAGTCACAGGCATTCATGACAAATAGTAGGGAGGAAATGTTAAGTGTAGTAAGAGAATGTAAGTTTCCTGGTCTTAATTTGTACTTTTGAGAACATAAAGTGTATTTTTTTAATGGAAAAAACCCAAACCCAAACAATAAAATTTAAACAAACACAAGAAATATCAGCCAAGTGGGACTGTTTCTGAGCTTGACTATTATCCATTTTAGATGAAATCATCAGTAGAACAAATATTACTTCTTAGAACTGGAAGCTTGTGGAACCATTTCCTACATAGCAAGGTACCAACAATGCCTCCTGAACATAATCATATGGGATAGCATTTGGGATGGTATATTTTCTCCCTGACGTGTTCTTCTAGTCCCCTGTCACTCTGCCTTAGCTGGTGTGTTTTGTTCAGCTAGGACAAAGAGACAGACACGAGCACATCTATAGGCTGATGTCATGCTTGGGTTACAACAGCTCGCTTCTCTTCAGACTGGGACCAATCTGAAGGTTCTGATGGGAAAATCAGAATTCTTTTTCAGGTTCACAATATCTATTCATTTCCCTTAGTTTCCTCCTAGTTATCTTTCTGTTTTCTACTGCATAAATTTTATCCTCAGTGGCCTAAAGGTGCTGCAGAGTTAAGTTTTATCTTTTTAAGATGTAGATTAACAGTTAATGTCATATGGTTCTTTTATACATATATATTGATGTTAGCCTAAATTGTAAGAAAAGAACCGTCAATATGATCTGTTTTCAGAATCTTTTAAATTTTTGTTTCATACAATCCAATTATAATTTTTTAAACATTTTATGGACAATGATAGTATTCTTTGTGTGTTAAAACAGTCTTACATAGTTGCAAAGTTTGTGCTTTTCTACTATTTTTTTCCTCATTATTTTTGAAGGAAATTTGATTTCAAAGTCTTTGAATCTGCTGGTTTTTACGTGGTTTTGGGTTTTAAAAACGGCTGTAACATTGAACTGGACACTAAGGGGTGCTGTTTCATGTTCTTTGTGTGCACTCTGTCTCTTGTCTGCACACACATACCTGCACATGCATGCTGCTGCTCTTATGCTAGTTTAGCACCGCCACAAGTTTATCACCAAGTTAAAAAAGACAACATGAACTAAAATCATGTAAACTTTTCTGATCTTATATATAGCACCTGACTAGCACAGAGTGAGGAGAATCATCATTGCTTTCAGCTCTGCTACAGAGTCATAGTAGTGATGAAGATACTCAGGGTATTGAAAAAAGGCAAAATAGAGCTCCCTTGTAATGTGGTGAAGGGCATGGACTCACAGTAGAAATCCAAAAATGCCTGTATATAATGACATGGGAGATATTTGAAATGGGAATCACCATTCTAAATTCACCTTAAACAATTAAACAGGCCATAGATGAAAGCTTTTATCATCTATAACAAAAACTTATGCTGAATCAGGTCTGTGAAAACATGTGCCTGCTTCTGGTGGAACAAGTTGTTGGAGTGGTTGTAGCTGTCATAAAAAAATCAGCTAATTAAAAAAGATATTTTTCTTCATGTGCATTAATTGTTTCTGTTATATTGTGTGAGAAAATATATAAACAAATATTGTCAGAATGACATTATAGGAATATAGTATGAAACTATGAAACTTAGGTGTTGTATACATTTTTGTAGAAACAGCACAAATTTTGTGTTTGTGTTTGTTTCTTATTGCTAAAGCTCAAAAAGGCACCTGTTTACCCTATTTGGTTGTTCCTTACCTAATCATATTCCATAACTCTACACCATGGAGTTTTGTCATCATCCAAAGTCAGAGTTTTTTCTACAAAAGCCATTCTAGGTTTTGAGCATACCAGCTCTCTATAAAGGGAATGGTGTTGTACATATATGTAGGAATTATCACTGAGCATTCTTATTGTCTCCTGCATTTCTAGCCCTGCAGGAAGTTTTGGCCCTGACTCTAAAACTGATGATGAATCACACATAAAGTATAGCTCTTCCAGCTTCCATGGGATTTGGAATTCTCTAACTAAAATAAATATGTCTTGCCACTCTGAATTTAAATAACTATTAATGTGATTAACTGACATATGCATTCTATATCACTTTTAAAAAGGAAAAATTCTGTATTTGCACAAAGGAGTGATTTAGTAAGCACTGATGTCCACTTTGATGACCTCACAACTCCAACCTTCTTCTTTTCTTGTATTTTTTTCTCTCCCACAAAGTTTTGCAGTGATAAGCATGGAACTTCCATCCAAACGAAACTAAGATTTTTAAGGCATTCCGTATTGCAGGCATGCTTGTCCAATTGCCACATATGACAAGCTGGACAGCAAAGAAGAAAGCAGGCCTTATCAGCCAATAACTGTGACCAGAGGGAAGAAGAAGCAATTCATTGGCAGCTTCATAGGTGACTACTGTCTGACTAGATGTTCAGGTTTTGGTTGCTCAACTTTTTGTTTTGGTCTTGTGTTTAGTTTTTTTCTCAACAAGTCTGGATTTGCTATCTGAAAATTGAGGGTTTTAAAGTAATCTTAAGTATGACATCAAAAAATGTGTGAAATTAGAAAAAATTTAGCAGAAAAATGTGTATCACAGTTCTGTCCATCTTTTAAAGCTAACAAAAGATCCATCTTTGAATAAGTTTATGGAATATTTGAAAGACAAAAATGACACTGTGAAAGAGGAAATGGAAAAATAAATAAGAAAGGATATAATTCAGGATAAGGGTTGTTCACAATGATATCACATGGTTAAAGACCTTCCCAGTAAAGTAGAGACTGGAAATATGAATATAAGTACTACTGCTATAAGGCAGAAATAAATAAACTCTACAGCTTGCAGACTTCTAGAGTTTATTTGTCTACCTGTGGAATACACTGCTACTTTCTTTTGCAGCCCTCTTTATACTGCTATTTCAGTTTTCTGATAGAAAATACTTTGAATGGTTTATTTTGCAGTCATCATCATGGGGCAACAATATTCACCAGAATTTCATGCTTATTTAATGGAAGATGAAAGCTACATTGAACCTCTATTAACAGTTCTGTACCTGGATCCATTTAGATGGCACATGCCGTGGTGGTAAATAGTGGTAGCCAGAAAAGTGGGATCTAGTAGCAAATATGTATTGCACAATTCTGTCATTCATCATCACTCAGAAAAAATTTCAGTAGTATGTTTACTAATGGGTCTACATCATGTGCATGAAGTGACAGAGCTGCACAGTGGCTGAATCTGGCAGGCACTTCTGGAGGTCACCCTGATTACATCTGCTCAAGCAGCTGGTTTAGTATCTCCAAGGAGAGTTTGCCCACTGCTTCCCTGGGCAACTTATGCTAGTGTTGGATCACATTCACGATAGAAACTTTTCAGGAATTTTTTTTCCGGTGTTTAAAAGGACTTTCCAATATTTCCTTTTGTGTTCATTGCCCACTGTTCTGCAGCTGATCACCAGAAAGAAGAATCTGCCTTTGTCTTCTTCTCACAGACACGTGGCATAGTATTAACAAACACTGCTGAAGTCCCTCTGAACTGCTCTTCTTGAGGCCAAAGGCTCCCAGAAGTTTCACCTTCTCCTTTTATGTCCAAGACCTTTGTTGTCTTCATGGCTCTGCCTTTTGCCCCATTATGCTGTCCACTATGTTCATGTCTCTCCTGAACTGGGAAACCCAGTAGGGAAACAACACTCAGATGGATTTCATCATCCCCAGTGCTGAGTGGAGGTGAAGAATCACTTCACTTGGCTTTCTGGCAATGCACTGACTAATGCAGCCCAGGAGGCTCTTGGCATTCTTTTCCACTGGAGCACTTTGCTTGTTCATGAACACTTTGAAAGCCCAGAACATTTTCTGATGAGGTACATTCCAGTCAGTCAGTCTCAAGCCTGTGCTGGTGCTTGCGCTTATTCCTCAAACAGGAGAGTGGCTTGCCATTCAGCCTTTTGTTGAACAGCTAGAAGTTCCTGTTGGCCAATCACTCACTCCAGCATATCAAGTCTCTCTGGACTACTGCAAATCTATGGTCTATCAACCACTTTTCCCAAATGAGTATCACCTGCAAAGTTGTTGAGAGTTCACTCTGGCCCACCATGCAGGTCATTCAGGAAGATAATGAATACTGTTTGCACCAGTATCTACACCTGGAGTATGATACTGCACACTGACCTCCAGCTGGACCTGGTGGTGCTGATCCCAACTCTGTATGCTCACCAATTCAGTGGTTTTCAGTTCACCCCAATGTCCACTTATCCAGACCCTAGCTAATCAGATTTTTTAAGAGAACTTTCCAGGAAAACATGTAATTAAGCAGAAATTTCTTGTTGCTGGCAGTGATGTGTTTTACTTTATGTTTGATAAGATTGTGCTATACATCGTCTCTTAGAAGCATCTTCTGAAACACAGAGACTAGAACAAATTCCTTTGTTCTGGTGGAGTTTCCAGGAGATGGAGGACATGATTTGTGTTTGGAATGAGGTGTGAGGAATTCCAGACTGGGCCCTTTGGCCTGCGGGACCTGTGGGCTCCTTGGGTCTGTGGGACCTGTGGGCCTTTGTGGCACAGTGGGAATTCAGGTTGTGGCGCAGCAAAAATTCACCTCTCTTTCTTAAGGTATTTCGGGTACTAACAGGTGTTCACATGTAGATGTATGGTGCTAAAGCAGTAGCCACCTTAAGGCGGCAAATGTGTGCATTCTTTGTGTGCCTTGTAATATCAATAAAGTTGTAAGAAGATAAATATGAATGCACAAACAATAAATGTCAGTACGGCATTTATCACTGCATCAGTGTGGACGTGTTGTAGCTTGGTCCTACCTCTCAAAGGGACCCTAACTTTACTTTGTTATGTAAACTCATATCTTCTGATATAACTGTCTCATTCCAAGAAATTGGCATTCCTATGTACTTCAATGTAGAAAATCTGTAAAAGAAGGCCAATTAAGTTTGGATTAATTCTCAATTTTCAACAAAGTTAAGATATGGAAGCTCTTGGTTCTTCTTAACTATTTTTTCATCAGCAGTTGTTTATTTTCTTTCTTTAAATTATTGTATTGAAACAGCAAGCCAACAGACAAGTAAGAAAACTCACAGTGAAATAGAGAAAGCAGTATTTTAAAACAGATGCTTATAGAAGTCATAAGTGTCTGTAGATATCTGCAGCAAAAGAAATGTGGCCTACAGCACAGCTAGTCACATGGCACAAGAGAAAATACTTAAAATATTAGTTGTTTGGCAAACACTGAGGTGAAAAGAGGATTCCATGTATGACAAAATAGCTATCAGGATGCAGACTGAACAGACATAAAAACACATGATCTGTCTTACATTTCACACGCAATGTTTTGCACAGATGTCTTAGTTTTCAATAAGCACTGTAAAAATATTATTTTCAATGTGTAGAAGTATGTGCACGCTCTCTATCATGTTTATTGTAGTGGTGCTAGAGGAGGAGGTCATCCATGCTCAAAATGCTTCCCTCTGTTATCTGATGTTTACTTTACTTTTACCATCTGCTGGTTGCTGGGCCCATCTCTCCTGTGGACAGATGATCCATTTCAGATGCCTGCTTTCTCCTTGCCAAGACCAAGCACTGGCATGGTCTGATTGCCTGTCTGGTTGCTTTCTTGTTGCCTTTGGAAGGCTGTGCTCTCACTGTGGCTTTTGTGGTTGTTTCCATCAGGCAGTGTGGTCCCTCTCAGAGGCATGAGCATGCCAGACAAACCTTTTTGAATCTGTGCCAGACCTCTTCCTTGAGAGGTGAAGCCAAATATCATATATTTAAAACTGTAATGCTTTACTTGTCCACCTAGCTCCTGTCTTCTGAAGTCATTACTAGTGGTTTTACTTCACAGTAAAATATTCTTCAGTTTTCTTGCCTCTCAGCTCTACCCATTTTCAACTCTCTGCTTAGCAAACTCTTTGTAGGTAAAATAGAGAGATTCTGCTGTTCTGCTTAAGACTGCTTATTTTTTATTATTTTTGTTTCATAAGGAAGCAGAATGTGTTTCTTATTAAATGTGAAATTCTGTTTAAATAATATTTAGGAGCTGTCATAAATCAACTAAAGCCAGGCTACTTAAAATTATTTTTAACATTCTGTGTCTAGCAAGTAACTATACAATATAGTGGACAATGAAACCAAAATAGTGCTGCTATTAAAAAAAAAAAAAAAAAAAAAAAAAAAAAAAAAAAAAAAAAAGAGAGATTTAGAAAAAATATTAAATTAATGGTCCTTTCAAGATTTTGATTACAATCTGAACACAGTGTTTCCCCAGTAAGGTACTTATCTCACCAATGATTGATCATATCTACACAGCTTGCTCTATCAAGAGATACTGACTCACTATTAAACATTAGTCAGTTAAAGATCTTATTGCTACTCAAGATTCACAGCTATTAAGGCTAAGTCATCTTCTCACAACAGCTAAAAAATATGCAAGGAAAGAACAGTCAGTCAGCTTTCTCTTCAGGCTTTCTGCTTAGCTTGAAATAAATTGTCACTCAGGCTTCAGTGCCACAGTTAAATTACATCAATCCACAACAGAGATATATTTATCTCATATATATCACCAGATATCCATCACAAATAGCCTACTTCAGTTAAATCCAAATATGTTTACTAAAATAATCTTGATTTTCCAGACAGAGATACTCAAACATCTACAACAAAAGGAATGACTTCACTTCCAATCCATCAACACTCTTTCTTGTAATCCTGTGAAGCTATATTGCTTCAGCAAGTCTGGTTGTAAGACAAGAAATGAAATTACAATGTTTTTAAATCTTTGGGTTATCATAGGAATTAAGCAAACAATATAGCATATTTATATATGAATATATATGAACCAGAATAATTTACTTCTGTTTCTCTTTTGAATGGCTGTTGCTTATTTTTATTTGGTTTGTTATTTGGGTTTTTTTTTTCTCACGTATTCATGTGTTGAATAAAAGGGAATAGATTTTTCTCATGCTATACTAAATGTAACACAGTTGGGTAATACCAGAGTGTCATGATGCACTATCTGACTTCATTGGTCTTAATGAACTCTGGCAGAAAAATCTGTGTACCAGCAGCACTCTTAGATATGTCCTAAAATTTGTGCCTGGTTTAATTTATTTCTATGTCGTTATTAATGCCTTTCTTATTCTAACAAGTTGAAAACATTCACCTACAGTATACTGTGTACTCTTGTAATACACTACCATGATAAATGAAAACTTACCTACACACTCAGTAGATGAAGAAGCAAAAACTATTGAAGGGGTCAAGAAAAAGTTGGCATGGTGTTTTGATAAAAAATATTATCTGAGAATTATGTTTTAGGATTGAAGAATACACAGAGGTCTAATATCAAGATAGCTGGGTCACCAATCCTGCACTTTTAGCAGCAGTGAATATTTTAAAAGAAGATAAATGGATGAAGATCAGTCTGTAACTAGGACTGCTGTCAAACTAGTAGTGAATGAAGAAGGAAAAAAGGCAGCAAGAAGAGTGAGAGATACAGGCCTGGGATTCAATTTGCCTATACCTCCTTACGACATGGCATGGAAATGTGGTAATTCATATGTCTGCTTCTTACTAATTTTAGCCCACCTAATCTCTAGAGAGCAGCCATTATGAATTGTCTAAATGAGCTGGAAATTATCATCAAATTAATTTTACACACATACACACACACACACACACACACACATACACACATATATAAAGCCATTATTCATTTAGCATTTCTTTTTGAGCAAGGCACTGGCTGTTTTGTTCAAAGCTAAATTCTTCTTCTGCACCTATGACCTAAGCTATGAAGCCTTAAATGACATGGTTTAGGATTTGTACTGCTATTAATAATGCTTTTAAAAATGTTAAGATAAAAAGTTAAGAATGTGAAGTTAAAAATATATGAGAAAGTGTGTTTTGAACATACAGATCTCACTTTGATGCATGGTGTCACGTAACATTTGCTTAGACTCAAAGAAGAGAAAAGCACCTTGAACTGACAGACAGTAAGATAAAGGATTTACTGCTATATTTGCTTTTATTAAGGAAATTGTATGTCAAAGCACTTTTATTAAGGAAATTGTATGTCAAAGAGCTGAAGGATTTAGTTATATTGGTTGCATTCCTGTTGAAAGAAATTTATAACACTTCTGCTTTTCAGTCTTATGCACTGTTTGAGAAAATTGTTTGATTTACCAATTTAGTCATATTTTCCTATTTTCATACAGCTGAATTAGTGTTTTAAAAGACAAAATTATTTTCAGTTTTATGATCTGAAACAAAGCTAACATGAGTTTTCAACTTTATTAATTTTTGCCCTCCTGACATCTGTTTTGAAGGCCTTACATGCACCAAATGTTACATGCACTGTTGTCCCACTTCTTTCCTTTAGTATCAAAACTGTATTTACTGATGTCATACAGAAGAAAAAAGAAGATAGGTGCATAATGGTTTTACATAACTTTGAAAGCTTTTTTTTTCTAATAGTAGCTCTGTATTACCAACATCTGCACAATGTTAATAGCATATTGCTAGTCTTTGTTACTTTGTATTAAGCTTTTAATGTGGGCATGGGAAATAAGTGAAAGCTGTGGTGCATCACCATGTTGATCAGGTGTACCTCTGAAAAGGCAAGGACTTTATTCTGAAACTCAGTGCAGCCTTGCAACCAGCAGAGTTGTGAATTGTGTCCTTTGCAACATTAAGGAGTCCCCTTTGTTGTCTTACATTCGGAAAAAAGTGTATTTTGATGGTAGAATCCTCAGTTTAAGGACACTTGCTTATACACAAAAAGTTACATAACTTTATATACTTACTATAAGGCAGTTGTACATCTGTCAAACCCATCCAGATGTTAAGTATTTACATTGTGTTATTCAATAAAAAACTTCACTAAGGATTAGGATAGTACTTCAATAATAAAAATAATATGAGATATATCAGAATCTATGGGATTATGCCCTAATCAAGTGGTTAGCATCTTTGTGGCTAAGATTTTTCCTGTGACTACCATGACTACCATCCTATTTTAACATATTCTTCATTTCATATAATCCAAGTGGCATCATTTTTTTAGATATGTTACTTTAAAGAATACTGATATCAAATATGATCTTTATTGCATTCATGTTAAAGGGCAACTACAGGTCTTTCAAATGCAGCTCAGGTAAGAAAGATAAGATTCAAAAAAACAGAGGCATTGACTCTGGGGAGTAATGCTTCAGTACTAATCAGGCTTATTTAAGATTGTTGTACCATACAGCGTGTCGGAAAAAAATGGAAAACTACTAGAGGATACTCCTGCTTCCCTGAGGACAGTGTGGGGATCACAGTGAAGACTGTGTTAAAACCAGAGTAAGATTTCCAGTCTGTAAAGACAAAAGGATACTTGAACAAACATGTACTTTGTTTGTCAGAGATGGTTCCTACATGTTTGCTGTCCAGTATTCAGGGCCTGATAAGAACTTGCTTTATGGTCAGTTGTATTAGAGAGAAACTTCTATTGATTTTCAGATGTTTTATTTGTCAAATACAAGTTTTGTGCCCATTCCTGTATCCAGGGAGAAAGAAGGCAAATATAACTTTGTCTGTAATGAAGGCTGGTAATGAAGGCTTGTTTTGTTTGTAAACAAAAACACTTTTTTATGTCAGTATATATCTTCCAAATTACTAATGTTTTCATGGCAAGCATCATCTTCTCTACGAGGAATACAGATACCTATCTATTTCCCAATTTTTAGGAGATCTCTAATTTTAGCCATCGTACTTTCTCCTCCTTTGTTTTCAGTTCCCTTCTGTAGTTTACATCTTCCTTTAAGTGACTGAAAGCTCTGTCCTCTGGCTTCCAAGACTCATGCTCCTGTGTTTTCCTGACTTTCAGGTTTTCCATGCTTCTATATTGGGTAGTTTCAAGGACATAGGATAATGGGACTCTGATGAGTCTTTGCTCTTGACATAGGGTTTGTAATTCAATTATGTATGTTAGTTAATCTATGATGAGTGTTAATCAGACTCCTGAGTGCCCTAATCGTATTAATATTATGTTTTCTCATGAGAATGCTAAGGATGTCAGGTTCCCATGTTCAAAGGTGCTATATTTCAAAATGACCACAGAAGTATTTTCTTCCTTTCTACTGCAATCTGAGATTTACCCTTGCAATTATAGTAATGTGTTGATTAAGTCAACCTAAATTATTTCTAGAATTTCAAAATTTGCATATTAAAATATTATTTAAAGGTCTGTTAAGAAAGGCTTGGAATTTTATGCCAAGTCTATTGAGTAACATATTAAATTTGAAATTAGAAACAAAACAATATGCAGGACAATCTCAGTCCTTCTTATTAGATATATTCTAAACTATGCCTGAATTATTTTCCTGTATAATATATATTGTTAAGAACAGATGACAGCAATACATAAAGGTATGATTGTTGCTTCTTTGGGATCACCTGAACAATCAGCTCATGATTTGACATTTGGGAGTTCTTGTGGACTTTTCCAAACTGTGCACTGCCATCATATGCCTCTCTCTAATATTTATTATTGGTATGTTATACTCTTGCATAAGGAACCTGACAAAGAAAATCTGACCCTCTACTTTATGTGGTTGAGTAATTACCATGAGTTATTGTCAATAGCTTCTCTAGGGAGAGCTGTCTAACTCTCATGAACTAGAAACATTAGCTCAGAACATGCTTCTGTTCTCATCCACTGTGAATTCATGATATCTGATGTCACAGCTGTTTCTCAGTCTCAGTTGCACGTTTTCCTCAGGTGAGCTGTAAGAATTTTGAGTGTAGCTCTAATGCAAGCTTTCCATCAGGCACGTTTTTATCACCTTGGGGGTAATTCTAGGTCTGAAGGACTGTAGGACTTAGTTTATGGTATGCTGTAAACTGAACACATTACTGAAAAAAGTTTCAAGTGCATCTTCTGGAAGGCAGCTCTTCCCTGTCGTTGATCCTTAGAGGCCTCGAAGGCTTGGGTTTGTTAAGTGAGTTAATAAAACTCATCCTGCTGTATTGCAGCCTCTTATTAGAAATGCACATGCTATCAGTGAAAGCAAGGGGCACATAAGGGGATTTTAACATCAAGGTTTATCCATGCCTAAGTGAATCACTTGCTAAATCTCAGTCTCTTTAATCCAAAAGAGGTTGTTGCTAAAAAATCAAATTTGCCCTCCAACCCTAAAAACAAATGTTCGAAGTTGAAAATACTTTTCTCAAGGCATTGGGGTTCTCTAGCATATCTGAGTGTTTTGTTTCATTTAAAACCAGTGGCAATTATAGGAGTGCATTAGAGAAGTAGTATTACATAGACAGCATTGTTTCATTGTAGATGTAATAAACTACTTTTTATCTTTTTCAGAAGGCATTTCAAAATTTTGGTGCATTTTTTCAGTCTTTTTTTTTTTCTGTCTTAAAGGTGAGGAAGACAGAGGGGCAGATGGACAATTTTCTTTGAATAATGACAACTCCTTGTTAATTTAGTATCTTTTCTTTCACCCTGCCTGGGAAACAAACTAAGTTTGCAGCTGTGGTGCTATGATCCACTCATGCTCCTGGGAAGGCCAGTTGGTGTCCTGACATCTCGCATGTGTTTCACAGAGCTGCTTACCTCGGTAGGAGAGTGTAGTTAGCATGAGCTTATCTATCCTGGTGCCTTGAGACATGCCCTTTGAGCAGCAGTCTTCTAAGCAGTTCATACACAGTGTGAAAAGTCAAGAACTAATCAGGACACAAGGTGACCGGCCTTTCTCCAACATTTTATCCTCTTTGCTTGGTAAAGTCTTTTCTTACCTAGGAAGGTTCATTCTTGCATCTAGGCCAGGGTCCTATCATCTGCAGTGTCAGATCAGTTGGAACAGGGTTACAGGGGCCTGTCAACAGCAGCTACATGCCTGACAAGATATCATAACCAAAATCCTGTCTTGTAGGTGCAGATGACAGGAGCATAATTGCGTTTGACAAGCTACTAAAAGAGGAGGGAGGCAAGCCAAAGAACCCTGCTTTCTCTTCTCTTAGGGCTTTATTCACATCCTCGCTGATTCTAACGTGCTCTGTTAACTGATCATTTTAGGTTACTGACATAATGGGAGCCCTAGGGAATTAGTCTGCATGAGATGTTAGAGGCCGCTTCTTGGTAATGTATTAGTCATTTCAAAACACTTTACGGAGGAAGCAGAAAAAATGACAAGCTAATTCTCTGATATATTTCAGAGGTATTCAGGCTCCTGTGAGAACAATACCTCTATTCATGTCTTGGCACCATTGGAAATTCATTTTTCCTTCATTTGAGAGAGTGGCCTGAGCAGAAGCAGAGAGATGAAGTCAACGTAGTCTTCCCTAAGACAAGATTTCTGCAGTCATCAGGGTGAATGATGGCAGTGTTCATTGATTATATTAGGAGAGGGTCCAGGGGTGTATTATCTTTACAGAGTATTATGTGTTCAGTTTGTCCTCTGGAATTCTTCTTGCCTTGATGAACCTACACTTTAATATGTAGGGCAGTAAGTTTATGAGAATTGTATAACATTTGATTTATTGGGAAAGTATGTGTAAAACAGGATCATTTACCTGCCCATTCTGTGTAGGAAATGGTATTCAAATGAAACAAGCTAAATAATATCATAGCTTACTATGGGGATAAGGGCTGGCTGTTTTCCCAACACTGTGTCAGCTTGTTCAAATCTAATGGGTATGGCTAAAGGCAAACATTCTGTGATGGAATGGGGCATGGCATGTAGAACTGTGAGTACACTGGCATTAATGAATTAATTAGAGTGGTAGCCAGTTTCAAAATTAGGAGCTGTGATTAAGATTGTGGTTATACGATGGTTGCTGATAGAAGATTTCTGTAAAGTCTTACCATACTTTAACTGTGCAAAATTATTGAACAAACCTATTTCAGTGTGGAGCCAATCAGCATCAAAGGGTAATAAGCTGTATAAACACCATCTCAATGAGTAAGGTTATAAACAAGGCTTTGAAAACTTGAGCTGGGCTTCTTTCAAAACTCAGGCTATTAAAATCTTTCCCAGAAATTGACATATGCTGAATTTTTACCACAAACCAAATTAGGAAACTCCTCTGAGATAATTTAATCTTTTCCTTAGTCTTTCGTTGCTCAATCCAACTATATATTTACCTCATTCTATTTTCACATTCTCTGTGTGACTCAGGGAGCTCCTCTGCAAGTGGCAGAGACATTTCTTAACTTACGTCTCTTCTGGATGCTACTTCTTGCCTTTGGAAACCAAGAATATTAATGGAGTTTTAAAAGCTATAGCTGTGTCTTCCCCAGAGTTTTGTCAAAGTAATCCAGCGAAGTATTTAAGCAGTTAGCACCAAAAAAGTATTCAATTTGTAAATGTGGATTAAAAAAATGTGCCCCTTCTTGAACTGAAACTTCTCCATTAAGAAATCAACGTATTCAATGCCTTAATGCTCTTTCCTAAGGATCGATCTTACATCAGCCTACATGAATCCCCCAGGCCCTGATAGCCTGTGAAATTTCAGGGCAAGGAATGTTTTCACTCACTCAAGGCAGTTCAGATTAGGAAGTATTTAAACAAACAGGACACAGCCAGGTCCATTGGCCCTGATGGGATGCACAAGTGCTGAGAAAGTTGGCTTGCATTACTGTGGGGCTACTCTCAGTAAACCATGAGTGGTCATAGCATTTAAGACAGTGGATGCCATTCTTATCTTGAAGAAAGACAAAATGTATCATTTAGAAACCTAGAGGCAGGCCAGTGAAAATAATGGAGCACATAATCCTGGACTTGATTTCCTAAACCATGAAGGATTAGAAAATGACTGGGAGTAGACACATATTTGCGTGGGGGGAAGTCAAGCTGGATGATATGATAGCCTTCTGCAAGAAACCAGCTGATTCAGTAGATAAAGGAAGGACAAAGGTTTGTTAGTTCAAACTTAGTAAAGTTTTTCACACTGTCTCTGATTTACAAGATGATCGAAAACATCCTAGATAATTGATCACTGAGGTGCACTGGGAACACATTGAGCCACTGAGCTGGAGGGTTGTGATCAGCACCTCCAGGTCCAGTTGGAGGCCAGTATGCATTGTAGTACCCCAGGTGTGGATATGGGTGCTAACAGTATTCAGCATCTTCCTAAATGACCTGGATGATGGGCCAGAGTGCACTCTCAGCAACTTTCCAGGTGATGTAGAATTTGGAGAATTGGTTGATAAGACATATGAACTTGCCGTCATCCAGAGAATCCTAGGATAGAAAAATGGGCAACAGGAACTTCAAGAAGGTCATAAAACTTAAGTGGCAACATTTTCTCCTGTTAATGAACAAGCCTATGCAACAGCACAGTCTGGTGCTGGTCAGCTAGAGAACAATATGTCAGAAAATCACCAAGGATCCTACTGGACACTGTGTTGACCATAACCAGTCTTGTGGCTCTGTAGCAAAGAATTCAAACAGTCTCCTGGGCTGCATCAGACATAATTTTTAACCTAGAGGAGGCTCAAAAGGGTTTCACCAGTGTTTTTTATTATATGAGAGGAGGAGTGTAAAAATAAGACAAGGGCAGGTTTTTGTCAGTGGCGCCCAGCTTCAGAACAGCAGGCAATGGGCATAAATGGAAAGACTGGAAATTTTTTTGAAAAACTGAAAATTTCATTTAAACCTAAGGGGAAAAAAGTCAAACCCTAACATTGCCACTGTTAATGTGATCAAACACTGGAACAGGTTTAGAGAGGTGTTGGAGTCTCCCTCCTTGGAGATACTGAAACAAGGTGGTCATGGCCTTAATCAACCTGCTGCAGCTGACCGTTTGAGCAGAGGTGGATGAGATGACCTCCTGAGATGATGAAAATTTTCAGCCACTCTCTACTTCTGTGATTCCATGATTTTCTGGGAATAGTGATGTATTCCATTCCTTACACCAAAACACTGAGGGATACAAAATGCCTTTGGTGGCTTTTACTTAGACTGATGCTGTATTGCAGCATGAAATAGTAAAACCTTCCATTATATAACTCTGAGGTAATGGATCTTATGTTTCTGTGTATGCAATGTTGGGATTTACTACTGCATAGAAATCATGGTAGAGCAAGCATTCAAATATTACATGATCCTTAAAAACCAAAATACCATTCTGGCAGGGCCTGCATATCCTTAATTAGTTGCATAGAACTATTTACTCTCCCATTTCTACGAATGGTACAGAGCAGACCACACATCTGTAGTGTCTTGCTTTCTGCAGTTTCAAGGTGTCTACATGGTGATATGTTGGTGGAAGATACAGCAGAAGAAGAACTGTGACATCCCCAATGCTACAAAACAAGAAAGGATAAAGATTTTTTAACAAACAAACAACTGAACAGCAGAACTTCAGAGGAATAAGTATATTTCTGTTTCAAATGGCATTCTCATGGTGGAAAATCAGAATGGTGTTGCTAGTTTCCTCAGCTGTGCTTTCTGAGATGGGAAGCATCCAACAAGCTTTCCTAGAGGATGTCTCACACTGTTAGGGTATTGTGTAGGACCCTGAACATTAACACTTAAATTGAACTATCTGAATATTCATCACTATGAATGTAAAGCAATTTTGCCTCAGCTTATGTGACACCATTCTGCAGATATGTAAAGGACGGAGAGAGACTATAAACTATATACAACAAAGGACATGGGACTGTCCTGCCTTTAGTAGAACCTTAATAGAACTGGCTCTCCTGTACAAGAAAGATCTAGGGTCCAGAAATATGACTTTACCAGGCATCTTCCTAGGCTAAAGGCTTAAAATTAATATATTTGGAATATCTATGGCCAAGCACATACAATGACTAAAAGGTATGTGCTCAATCCTGCTTCCATGACAGATTGCTATGAGAAACTCCAAAACAATCAAGACACAGTTTATATATCCCGTTCCTAAAAACAAGAGCCTCTGGCATACTTTAAAGAAAATGAGAAAAGCCCAAGGTTTTCTTTATTCTTTTGAAACTGGGAAATTCAAGTTTCAGATACTGAAGTCACCCCATTTAGAACGGAGACACTTTCCACAACTCCTGTGCTTCAGTGCAGAAAA